>NW_026294436.1:13082132-13219632 GCF_007827085.1 Peromyscus californicus insignis | reverse complement strand
GTGGTACACAGACATACATGTAGGCAAAACACTTATACCTGTAAAAATGAGTAGACTTAAAAAATTCAAGCTGGAGAAAATGCATCTTTGCTCTCTCTGTTCTTGCAAAGGCACGTATTGAACCCTGGATATGCACGACAGAGTTACAACTTTTGATTTATCTCAACATGGAGCTCCCACTTCTCTTCTTCCTCATACAGGAATGGAAAGCCCTATGGTGAACCATCACATACCTGACACTTACCATAGAATTGTATAATCTGTACTCAGAGTGTTCCATTTAGCAGCAATGACTGAAGTTGGGTGCTGCAGTTGAGAAACAAGAACAAGAACAAAACATGAGGGAATTGGAGATGGCATTGCTGCGGCTGAGTCAGTATTGTAAGGAAGGCCTGAGCTATGTGCAGGAGCAGCTCTTCCAGGCCTGAGCTATGTGCAGGACCAGCTCTTCTGGCCTTGTCAGTTATGCATGTCCTTCTTTGAGATCAGTTATTTTGGCAGGATTATAAAAGGAATGAGTGGTTTGGCCTGCTTTTAACCTCTGAAAACCCAGTTGGACAAAATTAAAACAAATTCTTGAGCATTTTTCTCAACTCTGTATTCTAACTCAGGGCTACATATTTGTTTTTTAAATCAGGACCCCTTTTTGACTGAGACATTTTTATATGACCAAAGGTATACAGGTGTTTAAAATAAAACAGATGCTGACTGTAAATCATAGTTATTTGTTTAAAAACCATTCTTCAGTGTATATGTAATTTTACTATCTACTAAAAATGGAAGCAGATTTTCATACTAATGAAATGGACTTCCTTGTTTATTTTGACATCAAGAATTAAAACTCATGGCTAAATATTGAATACTGTAGTACACAGAATGTCTTGATGTTTTCAGAATTGATGGATATTATGATTTTGTATTCACCAATAATGAGTTCAGTGCTTCATATTAATACATAGCATAACATGACAAAAGGATGTCCACAATCATTTCAGCAGTTGCTAGAAATTCTGTCTTAATCCCAAGCTATAATGCATTGAATTCCTTCTTGTAAGATGCTCAAGTAGGCAACTCCATAGCAAGAGTTAAACAAGCATCTGGACATAGTCCAGGGCAGAGAGATACTAATCGGATCCATACATGCTGAGAAATGATGGCAGAAAACACCCTGTCCTCTGTAACTAAAGCGTTATGCTTCTGTAAGAGCAGCAGACTTTGCATGGACAAAGAAACACTGCCATTTGCAAATAAGGGAGCTTTAAATCTGAGCCAAGGTGTTCAGGCAGTGTCTCTTGGTGCTGCATGTCACACAGCATGTGCAGTGTACATGCTGTGGCTTCAGAACCAAGGCTGCAGGAAAACAGCACAGTGCAGCATGGACATGGGCTGCCACAAACACTTTGGATTCTTTATTTGTTTGATTTTGAATTAATTTTATTTGTTGGGCATTCATAAACTTTGTTTTCAAAACTTTCATGATCTCCCTCCCCATATTCAGCCTGTGACTGAGTTGTGGGGTTCTGACCCACAATTTCAGAAGCTGTGGTCTAATTAACTTGAGATTCTTGGCTGTTCTATGCAAATAGTGACACTTCCTTTAAATGTTATTCCAGAGATTGAAGAGATGAAGTCATTTTGAACAGACACTGATGCTTTAATATCTGAATGACTATGACTTTGATGGGAGTATGGGGGTCATAGTTCCTTACAAAAGACAACTTGGCTTAATGGAAATTACTTCACTAACAGAGGAAAGCCATCCAGGACTCAAATTCTTTCACCTTCGGGCTTCGTGATCCTGTAATCCTGTGTGTATTTATGCTTATCCATGGGGACCCATATGATGCCCGAGGATGGTGTTGAAATATATCCACATAATTTCTTCACTTTATTTTTTGATCCAGGGTCTCTTACTGAACATAGATTTTGCCTTTACAGCTAGAGTGCCTGGTCAACAAGCTTGTGGTGTTCCACCTATCTCTGGTCCCCAGCACTGGCATTATGAGTCCTTGTGGCTATGACAACTTTTATGTTGGTGCTGGAGAACTCAGGTCCTCTGCATACTTGCAAGGCAAACATTTTATCTACCAAGCCTTTCCTCTAGACCAGCGTTTCTATGATTTGAATACAAGTGTAGATCTTTGATCCTTGGTTTCCTGGTGTATAACAAGAGGTTAATAACAATTTACTTCGCAAAACTGTTATCAGTGTGTGTGTGTGTGTGTGTGTGTGTGTGTGTGTGTGTGTGTGTGTGTGTGTGTGTGCGTGTGTGTGCGTGCGTGTGTGTGCACATTTTATGTAGCTGGACACATAGCCATGAATATGAAGCTCAGGTTAGCACTTAAGAACCAGCAGCCAGCTCTCCTTGTGTCTTGTTTTGCTGCCAACCCCTTCTGAAGGCCATGCCTTTGTGTGTTTCGTAGCATGAGAAGCTGATACATGAGTTGGAAGAGGAGCGACATTTATGGCTACAGAGTGAGGAGCGGTTGAGGGAGGTGACCCTGGAGTCAGAGCGCAACAGGATCCAGATGCGTGGCCTGCAGCAACAGTTTTCCAGGTATTGTCCCTTAGTGAGCATGCTGCTCCTGAGGTCTGGCCCCCTCTGCACCAATCAAACCTCCGGCTGACTTTCTGAATGGCAAGCTTTTGCTGCCTTCAGAGAGCGCTCCAACAATCCCGACCTTCTGTTCTGGCCAAACCATCCCCTTCACAGCTTGGTTAACCCCCTGGAACTTAGTTCGACCTGACATGGGTTGTCTTTTGTTCCCTGATGCCTTCCCAGAGTGTTGTTCAGTGGGTTTGCTGTGGATTGAAGGTCTGTGGGTATGCCTGTGTCCTAGCCATCAGCTAGGACAATCAGATTTTGATGGTCATCCCAGTACTGTTTTATCATGTGAATCTAATTATTTGGTAAATTCTTACTTTTTTCCTGAGTAGCCAAAAAAAGAAAAATCATGGGTTTATTTCTTTTACAAAGATACCTACTTGGGGGAAGGTATTAAAAATGTACACTGCTCTTGCAGAGGACCCGAGTTCAGCTTCCAGAACTCACATCAAGCAGCTTACAACTGCCTGTAACTCCAGCTTGAGGGGACCTGATGCCTCCCTTTGGATTCCTTGGGTACCTATACTCACATGTACATACTCCTTCCCCCAACACACACACACATTTCTACATAACTAAAAATCAGTTTTTTTTAAAAAGACATGATTGAAATTTGAAAGGAAAGTTTTGAAAAAAGTGGTCCTCCTTGGGTCTCGTTTTAGCACAGTCCGAAGTTTTGAATTCTAGTCAGTTGATACAGGGCCCAGTGATGGCCCAACTTCCTGTGCTAAAATCTGTTCAGTGCTAAAGGAGAAAGCACAATTGTGCATTAAAGTCCTGCGTCGAGGTTCAGTTCTCCCGTGAGGGACAATCCACTTTCCTTAATAAAACTGGAAAACACATTTTTTATTCCGAGTGTCTATACTGAGGTCATCGGAGGCCGTGACATGTTTGAGAAGTTGTCCTAAAATGTTAATGTGCGTGAGCACGGTGTGGGGACCTGTATGTCCATTATGAAGCTTTTGGCGACAGTTGACTATCTCCCTCTGTGGTGGCGGGGTCACACCCATGCCTTGGCACACACGCGAGTCAGAGAGCACCTTGGGCGTTAGTCTGAGTTTCCCACCTTTTCTGAGACAGTGTCTCTTGTCGCTGTCCCCTGCTATGTACCCCAGGCTAGCTGGCCTGCAGGAATCCTGGAATTCTCTTGTCTCTGCCCCCATTTCCCCCATGGGAGTGCTTGAAATGCAGACACACAGGCTCTGTTGTCTGCCTTTATTTGGGTTCTGGGGGTTTGAACTCAGGCTCTCACACTTTGACAGCCATTGCTTTACCTACTGAGCAGTCTCCCCCGCTCCCGCCCTGAGTTTTAATATGTGTTTCAGAGAGAGAGAGAGAGAGAGAGAGAGAGAGAGAGAGAGCGCTTAGCTCAACCTTGAGATCATTTCCCTCACTGTGGTGGCTAACACACACTGTGGCTGCTCATGTCCTTGGTTTGGGGGCTTCAAAGAACATGGCAGACAGGATGGATGACTCATCTGTATTCATGACTGTAATTTAATACTCTGTCAATCTCCTGAAATTACACAGGTGGTATAGAAAAGCACTAATAAATACTTTAACATTTCCATGGCCCTCCCCCTCTCATACCGTGACTCCTATCCCCTTACCCGCAATTCTCCTCTCCTTTGTGTGCACTCTCACTTTCTGTGGAGCAGCCAGTAATAACAGAGGCTCTCCAGTTCAGCTTGAAGCACTGGCGTGCAATACTTACCGTTTTAATGATACAGGAAGGAAGCGGGCGGGGCTCACTCTTTGCACTATCTAATTGAGACATCTCTATATTCAAGCTATTGATTTCCATGATGGGCCACATAAGACAGTAAATTATTTTCATACGATGCTAGGTGATGCTGGGTCACCAGTTGTAAATCAAATGACAATCCCACATAGATTTGAGTTACACAAGAGTCCGAACTCTATCCTGGGCTGAAAGAGAAGATAATTATATGTACAATAAATAGCAGTTGGTTTCCCATCCTGCTTTTGTGAGGATATTTCCCACTGTAATCAGGTTTCTTATGTAGAGCTTAAATGGCCTTAAAAAGGTCAACTGTAATTACAGTTAAAGAACTAATAGAAATCAGCCAGGGAGGGGGGCATAGGTAGCAGATAATTACATGATACTTTGGGATCATTGAACTATTTTTGATGGCCTTTCACACATCAATCTTTAGTTTTGAAGGTATTGATGGTAGTGGTTGTTTATACAGTTCTGTTCAAGTCTTTGTAAAGTCCTCAGTGTTGCACAATATACCTTTGGGCATGGTTGGCAGTGGGATGGTCATACGGTGATTTACACAGTAATCCAAACTATTATGTTGAACTTGAAACCTTAAAAAAAATACTTAGTTTAATTATATGTATGTGTCTCTGTGTGGGTCTGCGCACAAGAGTGTAGTGCCTGTGGAGGCCAGAAGAGGGCATTGGATCTCCTGGAGCTGGAGTTACAGACAGTTGCAAGGACATGTGGTGGGGGCTGGAGATTGATTTCAGGTCCTCTGCAAGAGTACTCCTTGCTCTTAACCACAGAGCTCTCTCAACAGTCCTCGAATTTAAAACTTTTATATTCACATGATCTGTTATCTTTTTCCACCCTGGGTTGACAGTTCTCTTTTATATGTGTTAATAACCAGGGGTATGAAATTATTTTTTTTCCCATGGGCAGATGTTAATTTTTAAATGGTTAGTGTGCTGCTTTCTCAGATTTCTATGACTTAATGGAAGGTTGATTTACAAGAAGGCTGATGAAGGAAAAACTGGCTCCTTCATAGAAGCCACACCCTAGAGACCCAATGAAAGAAGGTCGAGGGCATAACTAACATGCCCACACCAACTTCATTACTTAATAAGGTACACGGAAGGAAAGTAAAGAAGGGGCATTTTCAAATTAAGTCTCCCCCAGAGGTGAGGGGACCCTTCCAAAGGCGAGTTCCTTGAGGCAGTGGCAGTGTTACAGGCCTCTTGTGTGAGTCATTGCACAATCAAGGACATTTTCCCACACAGGATGGTGTTTAAGCCATTGCCTGCTGGTGTAGATGGCTGAACATGTGTTATGAAAGGTTCCTGCTGGAACTGTGTAAAATTATGTAATTGTTCTCCGCCTCCTCACTCTTCGAGCTGGGTGTTCAGTGTGTGTGTCTTCAGTGTGTGCGTCTCTGGTTAGCCAAGCTTAGCGGTGTAGACACAGCTTAGGGCAGTGCTTTTCCTCCTAGGCAGAGATGGAGTTGGGCAAAGGCCCAGCCTCATCATCTCACCTCAAGTTCGTGAAACGTTTGTGCCTTGTCAGACTCATCTGGAGGCATGCTTGCAGGACGGCTGTCTCCAATGGGTGGGTCTACTACCTTTGAATGAGGGGTTTTGAGGGATCAATTCATGAAGAAAGCAGCAACTCCCAGAGTACTGATCTCACACAAAGCCTGCCATGATTTGCATGTATATCGGACTTGGTTCCTCAGGAAACAATCTAGTGAATTCATGAACCTGAGAGCTGCTGTTCTCTTTAAGTCTGTGTGTGTGTGTGTGTGTGTGTGTGTGTGTGTGTGTGTGTGTGTGTGTGTGTGTGTGTTCATGTGTCTCTCTGTCTGGGTGTGGGAGAGACATGCATGCCACTGTATGTGTGTGTAAAGGTCAGAGGATGACTTTGGATGCTAGTAATCACCCTCTGTCTTGTTTGAGTCAGGGTCTCTTGTTCACCACTGCATACCCCAGGCTAGCTCACCAATGAGCATCTGGATCTTCTGTTGCCTTTCCCCACCTCACAGTAGGAACACTTGGATGGCAGGGAAGTACTATTGCAATTGCCTTATGTGGCTTCTGGAGATCCCAGCTTGAGCCCTCACTCATGCGGGGCATGCACAATGAGAGCTTTACCCACTGAGCCGCCTCCACAGCCTGAAAACTGTCTACCACAAATGACCACTTCTATTATGCACACAACAAGAACCAAGAAAAATGCAAATACAAACAAACAGATCTTACTTATTGGGGTAGAGCTGTAGACGAAAGACCTTTGTCCCGACTCAGGACTCAGGGCATGCAGGCTTGGTATTTGTTAATGGGTTAGCATGCTGAGGCATGAATCATCAGATGATGTTAATGACTGCATAGAACTAATAGTAATGTCTGGTTCTGTTGCATAGCAGCTCTGTGTGTTGCTGTTTGTCACTTTAAATTAAAATTGGTTTAGTAGACTCAGCATCTGGCAGGCATATTTCATAAACCATTTCCTGTCAGCAAATGATAGCATGCCTGAAGTGTCAGAGTGTTTCCTTGGTAGCCTTGGAGTGTTCCTATTGTGTATGTGTGTCAATGTTGTGCATCTAAGCAAGGGGAGCAACTGTCCTGTGCCACTCACTCTCCAGCAGTCAGGCTTAGTGAGAACCACCCATATAGAGTTCAAGTGCTCACTCCCTACATCCCATGTTTCTTTGCACCCGTTCTGACCTCCTTCTTCCCCGGATCCCTTATCTTCTGCCTTGAAGCTGTTTCCTTCCTTACTGTATCAGAGGTTCTCCTGTCACAGTTGACTTAAGCACAGTTGACTAGATGTTTAACTTCAAGAGGCCATAGGGGGTTGATTTTACCATTTACCTCATTCAAGAATTACTGTTCCCATTATTAGCTCTCAAGAATTTATATGATCTTCAGGTTCTTTTTTCCTGTTCACTAGGAAGCAATAGAAACCTGGCATAGAAGTGGGTGCAAAGGATCATATTCATATATATATGTATATATGAATATAGATATATAAATATATATATCTATATTCATTATATCCTTAATTATTCTTTCTTTGTATGGATCACACATATATTAAAAGAACATCTTGGGGGCTAGAGAGACAGTTCAGTACTTGCTACTCTTGCAGAGGATCCAAGTTCAATTCTTAGGAACTATGCTGTGAAACTCACAATTGTTTGTGACTATACTTTTAGGGGATCAAAACCTCTCTTCTAGACTTCTCAGGCACCCACACACATGGGTGGGCTTACATACATGCGTACACACACACACACACACACACACACACACACACACACCCTTATAAATAAAAATAAATTAAAAAAAAAAAAACCTTGAAGACCAGCTTCCCTAGATCTCTGGGAATGAAACATGCAGAGAGGAACCGTATGTTTACCTCTGGCTGGTCAGGAGCTCCTCTGCTCTGTTTTTCTCTTCCTAGACTATCAAAGACCTTGATTTAAAACTTCAAACACTACAACTGCTAGAAGAAAACATAGACAGTACCCTACAAAATATGGGTGTCAAAAAAGACTGTCAGAATAGTATTCTATTGGCAAAGAAATTAAGGGCAACTTGTCTACTTACCTCTGAGCTTGGTTTCCCTGAATGCCTTGTTCCTTCTGATGAATGTAGAGGGTAAGTATTCTTTTCTTTTTCATACAGGTATATAATGTTTTATTTTATATTATCCACACCCACTCCCCCCTTTCAACTTCTGAGGGACCTACTAAATCATCTCTTTATATCTTTTCTTAAAGAAATTTTTGTCACCGATATCCCACTGAGTCCAGTTAGTGTTGCCCATGTGTGTATTGGTATGTAGCCATGCATTGGACATGGGGAACCTACCATTGGCCATGTCTATGAAGGAAAGTGACTCACTTCCTCAGCAACCATCACTGCCAATAGCTCCTCAGATAGGAGCGGGCCTTTGAGTACCCTTCCCCATTCCATGCTGAAATTCAGAGTGGCTTGGTCCTGTGTAGGCAAACACAGCCTCTTTGAGTTGATTCATGTCATCACCATGGCGTGTCCAGAAGACGTCATTTCCCAGTACTCCTCCCCTACTCGCTGGCTCTTAAATTTTTCTGTGCATTTTTCCTCCATGTCCTAGAGAGCATTTTTGTATTGATTTGGTGTTGCTATTTCCACACCCTCTGCAATTTTTTTTTCTCTGGCTGAGACTTTTCATGAAAATGGAGCACTCTTATTTGCTACTCTGTGTAAATATACCAGAAATTTAAAATGGCTAAGAAACATTGGTTGAAGGATACATTTTCTCTAGGTTGAGACAGTAGGAGGAAATATTTTAAACATTCCCGGTGAACATAGCATAAGTCATGTTTCTCTGTCTGCAGTTTGTGTGTTAGTGGTCCTACCCCAGCAGAGCAGAGGCAGCAAAGGTAGCCATAGAGAGAACTGGAAAGAAAAGCCATTTCAGCCTGGGTGACATGAATTTGACAAGTCTGGAACATCCTGTTCTTCTGTTGTATTTTTGTCTATACCTAAGAAAAGCGAGACTGTAACGTGGTATTTCTCAAAGTTCTAAAAATGAAACTCTTAAGCATTGGGCTGAGGAGATGGCTCAGTGGGTCAAGTGTGTACAGAGCAAGCCTGAAGACCTGAGTCCACTCCTAGAATTCATGTAAAAAGCCAGGTGTGATGGTATGTTCTTGTAATCTCAATGCTGGAGAGGCAGAGACAGATAGGTGGATTCCAGGCCAGTGAGAGACCCTGTCTGAAAAAAAAAAAAATGAGGTGGATGGCACTTGAGGAACAGCACATAACGTTGGCATGTGGTCTTTTCTCTGTCTTTCTGTCTCTCTGTCTCTTTCTTTTGTGCGTGTACACACACACACACACACACACACACACACACACACACACACACACACACACACAAACATATATACACATACATACAAAGGAGCAATGTGCTGTTGCCTGCTGGGCCTTCCTGTGCTGTTCACAACATTCACTCCTAGTGCGGTCTCTTTCCAGGAAGCACTGTCCTTTCTGGTGGCTTGTTCTGAGGCTAGTACGGCTGTCCCACCCGAAGTTGCTCAATAGCTCTCTTTAAGTCACTGGACCCTCCAGATCTCCATCTTTTTCCATGTAAAATGAAGAAAGTACATTGCTTTATGGTTTTATTAGGCTTTTCATGCACTTTAGAAGACAGTGAGTTAGGAATGAAATGCTTTTATTTATCATGTGAAATAAATATTACACAGTTATAACCAGGCCTATGAAGTTTCTAGCCTTGAGCTCTTATGCAGAGGTACTAGGGTAGCCTGACTGTGTTGGGGCCCAGGCTGCCCTCACAGTGATCTCTGTGGGGATGGTCTGGGACCATGTATTTTTTGGAATTTGACTGGAGAACTCTAATTTAGGAAACTACCATGACAACTTAAAAAAATGTTTTGGGGCCAGTGGAAACAAAATCCTGAGGAGCCTGACTTGACCAAAGGAAAGGAGGAGGAGTCAGAGTGAGCAACCGTTACTGTTCTTCATCCAGATGGTGTCTGCTTCAAGATTCATTGAACCTGTTGGGAAAAACGCTTAGGAGTGGGCAGTTTATAGTCACATTACCTTGTTTTCATGTACAAACAATTTCTCTGACCAGATAGACATCAATAAAAATATCAGTGATGGTGCTGGGGAGGGGGGCTGAGTTGGTAAAGTGTTTGACTTGCAAACATGATCAAGCCTCAGAACCCACATGAAACGAAGCAAGACATGGTGGTGGGTCCATCCTTGTAACCCCAGTGATGGGGAGATGCAAACAAAAGGACCCCCGAGGTTCACTGCCCTCCAGCTTCAACATTCCAGCTACAACTAAGAGATTCTGTCTCAAAAACTGCAGAAGGACAGTGTCCTGAGGAGCAGCACCTAAGGTTGATTGGATCCACATGAGTGTATGCACATGTGTACACGCACCAATACACACACAGACACACAGACACAGATGCACACAAACACAAAATTACCAGTGGTTTACCTTCACTCCATATGTTTTTCAATGACTTACTATAACTTTAAATGTGTTATTATCTCTACCACAACAGACATTTAAGAAAATAAATCTAGCACATAGAAGAATGTTTTCTTTTCTAATTGGAAACTGAACCCATCCTCACATTCAAATTAAAAGCTTTGTTTGGGTGTGCTCAGGTTTAGAGAACATTCACCTCTTAAATGCCCATTTTAGTAAGTTCGAACATATTCCCATACATCGTCACTACCAGCATTAAACATGGGATCTTTACATGTCCTGAATAGCTCCCTCTTTGTACTCAAGCCCTGGGTAATTATGGCTCTGATTTGACTCCCTGCAGCTTTGGGTCTTCTAAAACAAGCTTATAAATAAAGGTAGGAATTCTCTTTAGCCTTCCCCTCTGTCACTCTGGTCTGCTTTGGGAGATGCCTCATGTTCTTTCCTAGTGGTCTGTTTCTCCTTACTGCTGGCGTGGGGCCTCTGTATGGATATCTCCTGTTTGAGTATCTATTAGCCTGTAGCTGGATGGCTGAGTCTCCTCCACTTTATTTTATTTATTTGTGCATTTGTTTGTGTCCGCATGTGGTTATGTATAGCACATGTGTGTGGCTCTCTGTGGAGACCAGAAGAGGGCATCAGATCCCCTGGAACTAGAGTTAACAACATTATTAATGACCCATAGGTACTGGGGACTAAACATGGGTCTTCTACAAGAGCAGTATATGATCTTAACCACTGAGCTATCTCTCTGGCCTCTCTTCTCCATTGGGTGTAAGTAAAGTTAGAGTAGTTATTCATGTGTGGGTCTTACAGGGTGTTTTCATGTCTTTTGTATAAATAATTAGAATAGGATTGCCAAGTGTATAGTATTTTTTTTTCATTTCATGAGATTAGCAAACTATTTCCAAAGCAGCCACACTACAATTGTATGCCCTCTCAGCAATGTCCAGTTCTCATTGTCCATACTGAAGCATGCTTTTCAAAACAAAACTTACAAACAGAAAACCAGCAAAATAAATACTGGGCTCAGTAGATTGTTCTGTAGTGAGCATTCTTAATGCTAACATTACATCAAGAAAGACAAGTTGGTGCTAGGGACATAACTCAGTTGATAGACTGCTTGCCTAGCATTCGCAAGGCCTGGGTTTGAATCCCAGTGCTATCAAGAATGAAAGGAAGAATGAATGGAGAGGAGAAAACTTTCCCACTCATCCAGGTGCTTCTTCTCAATCTTCACCTCTGACAATGAGTAACTGTGACTTTACAGTCAAGTGATGTGATGTCTTTCTTGGTTTTTATTAACATTTAATATATATTGTGAGACACTTCAATTTAATCTTGGGTGTTTGTCAGTAAAGAACCTCTAAGTTATTCTCAATCTCTTTTTTTCCTTCACACTTGCCTTTAAAAAAAACATATATTAGTTTTAATTATGTATATGTATATGTGGGGGTGGGTGGGTATGTGCATATGAACACAGATATCTCTAGAGACCAGAAGAGGGCATCAGATTGTACCTTTGTCTCGATGGACATGGCTGTTTGTTGATTAAGAAATAAATGAATGAATATGGAAATGAATGGTTATCTTCACTGCAGTAGAAAGATGCCTCAGGATTGTACTTTGACAGGCTTAAGCATATGGAAGAATTTTATGAATAGTGTGTTTATGACAGAAATTTGCTTCCAAGGGAGGTTCTAGAAGAGCAGTTTCTGGGGAATCTTTAAAACTTTGATAATAGTCATCACTCTTACAAACTGTGATGGCCTGGGAGGATGAAGACCTGGCTCTCCATCCCAGGGCTTTGATGATGGAGTGCTCACCTATAAAAGATGAGCTGCGTATTGCAGAATGCTCTTTGCAGGAATCCTTTCTGCGGGGCACTAAATGGAATTTGGTGCACTGAAAGTTTACTTCCCAAAGGGTATCGTTTACTTTCTGAGCATGTTTTATGACACTTGGATAACATTTCTCCCAGTCTCTCTCTGCTTCCACACAAAGCCTATGGGAAGGCAGCGGTCCTGAGAGTGTTGAGTAAAGTTTTCATCAACCCCTTGGTCCACAGTCACTGCATTTAGTGAGTGGTATTCACATAGAGGACGTCTCTCAGGGTTTATGGTAAACACTTGGAACTGTTTGCCGAGACCTCTTTGCTTGGCTTGTGAAAAATAATTGAGTGAATATAGTCCTTGTTTATAAATGTCTACCCCTAACAAACAGGCTTAGGCTGCTAGGGTTGTTTGTGTAGAACAAAGCAGGAGGTTATCTGCGGATGAAGCTGCAGGGTGGTAGGAGGAACAGGTATGCTGCAGTTGCCATTAAATTGTATTTCAGAAATCCTTTCATCTTTTCCTGGGCCTGTTACTTAGAGTGGTAGCAAGTGACAGGGTGCACTTTCTCAAGATGGAAATATGAATCTCTTTTCTGATATTTAATTCCTATAACCAGTTAAAGCTGTGTTGTTGTGCAGTGAGCAGTCTGTTAATATATACGTCAACATGCCCATAAAATAATGGCTTTATCCTTTCCTCCCCTGTTCCCTTTCCTTTCCTTCCTCCCTATCATCCTTCCTCATCTTCCTCCTCCCTCACTTCCCTGGATGTAGCCAAAATTGACCTTGAACTCATGATCCTCCTGCTGATGTAGTGATTCAATGTCCCCAAACATCTCCACCACTATCCATATATATTGTCATTGATTCCTGGACGGTGTGGCCATGGAAGTTAGCCAAAATTGCCTGTGTCTCTTCCCCCTTCAGTACGGCAGGGTCTATTTAGCCATAAATAAACCACAAGGACTCCAGACTTGCCTTTCCCTCTGATATGCCTCTCATGGCACTGTCCTTTCCTTACTCAATTTCTGTGAATCCTTGGGTTCATAGGACCTTTTCCTAGCACGTATTCTGGTCTCCAGTATGAGGTATCTCTTCCTTGTGAATAAAGTAGAAGCTCCTTATGCTTCTGATTTAATACACAGCAGATACACACTTATCAGAATAAAAGAATGAGGTACTATTTCACATAGACCACACTGCTGTGTGAATTTAGTATTGAAACACCTCTTACCATGGATGGCATTTTCAGACTTAAACTTTTATTTTTATTTGATTTAAAATAATTTTTTTTCATGCAGAGGCTATTAATGAATTAATACATTTTTATGTCTGTACCATTGAAGCCCAAATTGATGGGGTTTCGTGTTCAGTAAGGTGAGAGACGTAACAATAAATACGCCATTTCCCTCTACCTAATGATGCTATGGTTAATAAAACATCATACATAGTGCCGAGCAAATGGCTCATCTGGTAAAGTGCTTACTGCTTAGCCATGAGGACCAGAGACCAATCCCTAGAACCCATGTAGAAAATCAGGTGTGGTGATGGATGCCTGTAATCCCAGAGCTGAAGAGGCAGACAGGAGAGTCTTTTGGGCTCACTGGCCATCAAGCCTACTCAAATCAGTAAGTTCAAGTCCCAGTGAGAGATAGTATTTTAAAATGGGTGCAAGGCCCCTGAGCAATAACACTTGACTTTGACCTCTGGCCCTCACTTGCATTCACACACATATGCACATGCACTTGTACACCCACAATGAACACACACACACACTCACACAAACACACATAGATGAACATACAAAGAACACATTGGACACACCTCAAAAAAATTGGAGTAGGAAAAGTGATTGTACAAGTGAGCCAAGGATACATACATCCACTATGCCTCCTTCCCTTCCATCTCAGGCAGTGAAAAAACCACACAGACCACTCCCCAGTGTACCTCTGCAATGTTGGTCTTATGAATATCTCAATCACACAAGTCAATCTTACTTTATACTATTTTCTGAAGCTCAGCGGTCACCTTTGTTGTCAGGAACTTTTAAGAATTGATTTCTATTCCCTCAGACATTCACATTATTGTCAAGAGTGTCCCCAGTGAAGTAGTAATATATTTAGTATACTTCCAGATATATATATTTCCACACACACGAGTTTGCAAGTTTATTGTGTTTTCAGAGACAACGGCCAGATGCAGGCATGCATCACTATGGCCAGTTCCTGTGGTGCTGCAGTTGAACCCAGGCCTTTGTGCATAGGAGGGAGGCTCTTTACCGATTGAGTTATCTTCCCAGACCCCTGTAATTGAATTGATAGCATCCTTCCATGGAAGAGTTCTTAGAGGCTTTCTTTTACAGAAGAGGAAGGTGAGATTCACCAGGGTTAACGTCACTTGTCCTGCATACAGCCATACATCTGGGGAGTTCTATAGCCAGGGTTACTCTCAAGCAGCTGGAGTCTTTACTGTCATTTCCTATCGCTTCCCAGTTTTGAAAGCTGTGCAAGAACTGAGGTGTATTAACCTTGGGCCGGGTCCTTTCTGTGTTCCAAAGTGTGTCATGTTCTTGCTTATAGTCTGTGAGGAACTATTAACATCTATGTTGTATAGATAAGGCACATAAGGGCAGAGGGGTTAAACACATTGGAGAAGGTCACGAAGCCATCGAATTGGCTGAGTCAAGACAGGCCTGCCTCTCCCTTAAGGAACATTCACATCTTGTCGAAGCCTACAAAAATTAATGTGTTAAGTGTCTCAAACACTCAGCGCTTGCCTCTGCACCATTTTATTGTTGAGCAAGTGTGTACTTTGTGCTTTAGATGAATGCTACTGTAGTAGACCTTAAATGTCTTTGAGAAGCCAAGAGTCTGCCTCAGCTGCTTAAGATACAGCCTGTGTGATTGACAAAGTGCCTCTTTTTACCTAAAACACAAGGCGTTTCGTGAGAGATGTCTTCTGCTCTCTCTAAAGCAGCTGAGGCTTCCTAATAATTAAATTCAAATTCAAATAGCAGTACATGTTTTTCCAAAAATACCTTATTAATAAAGCCCTCAAAACTGGAGAAAGTGGTTAAATGTGAAGTGAATAATAAATGTCAATATATAGATTTATATAGTTCATCCTTTCTACTACCCAATTAAAAAATAGATTTGATTTATGTGAAATATTTCAAACAACATTTATTTCTGATTTTCACATAGAATATAATCATCTAATTTCTGTAAGGAGAAAAACAGCTCAGATGAGGAAAAGGTGTGTGTGTGTGTTCTGTAAATATATCTTTCTTTTTTGTTTTTTGTTTTTTTTGTTTTTTTGAGACAGGGTTTCTCTGTGTAGCTTTGCGCCTTTCCTGGGATCTCACTCTGCAGACCAGGCTGGCCTCGAACTCACAAAGATCTGCCTGCCTCTGCCTCCCGAGTGCTGGGATTAAAGGCGTGTGCCCCCACCACCCGGCAAATATATCTTTCTATTAGCAAATATAAATAAAGGGACTATTTGTATTACATATATACTGATTTACCCAAGAGGCAAGTAGATCCATGTACATGTGTATACACGCATGTGCACAAAGATACTAGTAACCAGTGTGTTTGGAAACACAAAGAGGCAACAGTTTCCTAGAAAGAGGATGTGACAGAACACGAATAGAAACTATATTTCTGTGAATGAATCTTAATTTTATGATTTCACTTTAGGAATATACACGTTTAGTATATTGTAACTTAATATCTGAAACTAAAATTACTGCAAATTCAGGGCAAATGTCATCATTGACAAATATAGAGAGAGAAAATCAAATTAAGCAACTTAAAGTTAGAGAACTTTGTACAGTCTTTCCACAAGTCATATCAGCACCACAGGGAAGATGGACCCAGCTACTTTCTGTAGCCACCTGTTGATGATGTTCTGAGACTCATGGTCCAACCTAGAAAATCCTCTGCCACCCTCAACTTATAAATGAAAATCCTACAGTGTGTTGCGTAAGTTACTACACAGGGAACCCTCCCATTCCTAGTGATGCAAAAGATGACTTCCAGTACTGAGAAAAGCTATCACTTGGTACAGAACCTCCCAACACACCTAAACCCTTAGAGAATGCTAGGAGTGAACTTGGTATTCCTCCAGCTGGTACAGGAGAGATAGTATAAAGCATTTATTCTGCTTTAGGAGCTTGTAACAATATCTCCACTGGGAGGAAAGTTTCTCCTTAGGAGACATCTTAATAACAGAGAAGAATGAGATATCGGCAATACGTGAAGAAAAGATTACAGTTTCAAATAAAAGAATGTACCTGGCCAGGATTCATCGATGGTCATTAACACTACAGAGTAGGATGGTTATATGTTCTCTGTCTCCTTGTGGAGAAGCCCAAGTCCCCTCCGTGATGGACTATACCCTCAAACTGTGGTTCAGAACTCGGCTTTCCTCCTCTAACACACGCCAGGTAATATGTCACAGCAACAAGAAAATTAGCTCATCTTCTGGACAAATGAATAGCCAGTGCCAACGAAGTGACCGCTGGCATCTACCGAGTGGGAGGCACCAGCAGGACAAACCGAGCTGCACCTTTCCCTTCCCAGGAAGTTGGAAACTGACTGCAGCAAGAACGTCTCAGTTCCCCTTTGACCTGTCATCCGGGTAGGGTGGGGCAGCTTTCATTCCATCTATTTGCTGAATGTGTAGAGCCAGCAGTAGACACCATGGAACATCTGGCCCTGGGTCATCTTTAACAGAAATAAGACAATCATTTGTGGGCCAGTCTGGTCCACCATGGTGACCTTGGGCCCAATTTAGTGACATCTGGACATGTGTAGGAGGCAAATTATAGCATCGTTCTGACAACAATTTTATATTAAACCAAATGGCTGCTGCTCAGCTGTCCACACAAAGGCTTGGAAGGCTTTCAAATGCTTCTGGGTCTCACTGCAGATGGTGAAGCCATTCTTGTGCTTGATGGCTGACGGTTCCAGCTGAAAGTTAGCATCAGAAGCAGAGCCACAAATTATACTGTTAATCCATGCCGCGGACAGATATTTATAGTGACTTCATTAGTCCCCACACTCTGTGTGTTCCTGCATGGGTCCGTGCTCATTTGGTTCCTCAGATAACCAGTGCACTGTAACAGCACACACATTGTGAAGGTGAGTGAATCTTCAGAGATCGAGATCATGAGACCAGAAGAAAATCCACACAACAGAGGCAATGTTTCATGCTTTCTCGTGTGTGTGTGTGTGTGTGTCTGTGTGTGTATGCTTATGCTGATGTGTGTTCAGGTGTGAGTGCAGATGTCAGGTATCTTTCTCAATGTCTCTTGAGATTATTTTTGGAGACAGATTTTTTAATAAACCCTGACTTCCCTGATTTGGATAGTCTGGATGCCAGCAGCAGGGATCCTGCTCCTATCTCCACCTCCACTGGTAACTACCTGTAGCTCTTCAGGAAGTGATGGGACCTTGTGAGTCCCTTCCCCTAATGGCCATTAACTGAATGCATATTTCTTAACTAGAGCAGAGAATACATGGAAACAGGTCTCTTCCTCCTTACCTTACTTGGCATGTGCTATAGACTGAATCATGCCTCCCCCAGTAGTCACATCATGGGGTCCTAGCACCCAATGTGATTTTATTTGAAGATTAGGTCCTCATGGAAGTAATTAAGGTTAAATGAAGTCCTGAAGGTAGGACTAATCTGATAGAGCCACTTCCTTTATAACAAGAAGACTGGATTCGAGAACATCCTCTCTCACTGAGGGCATAAGAGAAAGGCAATATGAGAACACAGTGGGAATGCTACCACCTGTCCTCCGGGAAGACAAGCCATGCCAGACCCCAACTGTGACAGGAGCAATGCCCCCCCCCCCGTTAGCACATTACTTTCGTTGTCGGAAGCTCTCCTTCACCCAGCACCAGGGAGAGCAGTGGGCCCCTCTAGCCAGGGTCCTGCCTGTGCCAGTGTCTTACTCCATCATTCTTGTTTGCTTCTTGAACTAACCGAAAATTAGCTTTCAAATCAGATTTCATAAGTGAGTCATTTGAAAATTCCAGTATTTGTGTGTGTGTGTGTGTGTGTGTGTTATAGATGAATCTTAAAGAGTCTTATTAATTAAAATCAAACCTGAGGCCAGTTATTGGGGGTGAATGCTGGAAGATCAGAGAAGCAGAACAAGCCACAGCTTCCTCACCTCAACAGTTCCTCAGCTGATCCTGTTTCCTCAGACTGGAGGCTTCTGTGTCCTCATCCAAATGAATCTCAGCTGAACTGCTGCTTGAAAGCCTGAAGCTTAACCAGCTAAAAGCTTCTAGTTTCTGGTCTTCACGCCTTATATATCTTTCTGTTTTTGCCATCACTCCCTGGGATTAAAGGCTCACTTCTTGGGATTAAAGGCGTGTGTCACCATGCCTGGCTGTTTCCAGTGTAGCCTTGAACTCACAGAGATCCAGAGGGATTTCTATCTTTGGAATGCTAGGATTAAAGGTGTGAGTGCCACCATTTTATAGCCTTTGTATCTAGTGGCTGTTCTGTCTCTGACCCCAGATAAGTTTATTAGGGTACACAATATTTTTGGGAACACAATACCACCACAGTGTGTGTCTGTGTGTGAATGCATGTAGAAGTTGGAAGTCAACCTCAACTGCTACTCCTCAGGAGACATTCTTGTTTTCTTTAAAAAAATTATTACATTTATATTTATTTGTTATGTGTTTCTCTCTCTGTCTTTCTTTGTCTTTCTCTATCTCTTTGTGTATATATATGTATGCCATGGTATGTGTATATGTATGTCATGGTATGTGTATGATTAGAGGATAAGTTGGTTCTTTTCTTCTACCGTGTGGATCCTCAGAATCAAACTCAGGTCATCATGTTTCATGACAAGTACCTTTACCTGCTGAGCCATATTTTCCACCCCATCTTACTTTGTTAGAAAGAGTTTCTCATTTTACCTGGGACTTATCATTTGGGCTAAGCTCTCTGGCCAGTGAGCCTCAGAGATCCATCTGTTTCTACCTCCCCAGTGCTAGGATTACAAGAATGCTGCACAACACCCAGCTCTTTAGACATGGCCCCTGGAAATCAAACCAAGGTCTTCATACTTGGTATCTGAACCACCTCCATAGCCCCCAGACTTCACTACATTATTAGCAAAAGCAACTAGAGACATTTTGTAAAGAGTGGAGTGTGGATATAGCCCCAGAGAACTGTTTCAGGAACTTATAACAGGAAGTAGATCTGTGAGTGACAGTTGAGCGTGTTACAGGCTGGTTTAGGGACACCTCTGGTGAGGCTATTGGGGGATGAAGTATGCCTGGAATTCTCGGTTCCTGTGAGGCTGGTGGAGGATGTGTAACGAGCTTGCTCCTCTGATTGCATCTCTCCTTCTGCTTTGAAACCTTCCCGGCTCAAGTCCAAGGGAATGAGTAATTTGTGTCAGCCAGTAACAAAATCAGAATAATTTATTTACTGGAATGCCTGTGTTTCTGCATGTTCCTATGGTAACTTGGTTCAGTGATTGAATTTACGTTGACTTTATATGTTTCTGCATTCATTCTGGAACTCTTCCTATCATGTTGGAATAAAGTGTTTCAATACTTAGTTTTACGTTTATTTTTTTCCCCAGTAAAATGTGGTCCCATTGAGAATGTTAAATGGAATCAAAGCTTGATATTCCATCTGCTTAATCACTTGAATTCAAAGCAATGCTCACATTTAAAAGCAGACTTTCGAAAACTATGGCTATGTTTGGTAGCAGTGAAGATCCAAGTAAATAAAGCCAGAGCTGAAGCATTTATAAAACTATAATTAAAATAAAACTGAATCATGTATTTTCTTTATCTCCTCTATTTTCTTTGTCCTTGAACCAGCAATAGCAGTTTTTGTAAGTCTGTTTACATCTGTAAGCATATAGGGGGTATAATTTTAAGTTGAAGAAATACATTTATGTATTTATTTACTTATTTATTTACTTATTTATTTATTGGGGATGTGTGAAAGTGTGGAGTTCAGATGAAAATTTGGGAGAGTTAGTTTTCTCCTTCTACTGAGTGAGTACCAGGGATTGAACTCAGGTCAGCAAGCTTGGCTTCAGGCATCCTTACAGTCTGAGAAAGCCCACTGGCCCAGAGGGAAACATTTTTCCATAATACCTGTTAAATGAGACACAACTGATTTAATTGAGAGCTGTGTGTCCTTTCCCTTATCACTGATGCTCATCTACAACACTGCTTTTCCAGTTGCAAACGTAATTCTTTCCCAACAGCTTGGGAGAATTTTGTTTTGAGAATTCTGCAGCACACATCCCCTGGCCAGAGCTTGAGGGTTGACTGACTAACCCTGAGATGCATGGCAGCTAGGTAAATCATCCCTTAATTTTATAAAGTGCTTTTATCCTGAGATGTTTTGGGAGTACGTGTTGTTTAAATTAATGTTTGTGTAATCTGGAGGCTTTGCTTCTCAGAAGGGATATTTTTTACAACCTCGAGATGTGTTTGGTAGAATTGCTTCCTTTATAAATCAGTGTGAGAGAAAATGGTGGCACCTTAACAAATGTGAAAGCAAAAAAAAAAATTAAAATGAGGATGAGTATAGAGCTGATAAAATTTATATGCCATTATTCACAATATCCAAGAAATTGAATCAACCAATAAGTCTGTTGAAAAAAATAGATGGACAAAGGATAAATGGTATGTTTATACAGGGGGGGACTGTCAGCCTTAGAGGAGGAAGTCTCACTACCTCTAACAGCGGAAATGAACCTCGAGGACTTCAGACTGAGTGAAGCAAGGCACAGAGACAAATGGTGCATGACCTCACTTTCGTGTCGAATATTGAAGAAGTGGAGCTGAGTACAAGAATACAATAGAATTGGAATTCTGCAAGGGCTGGGGGACAGGGGGAGATCTTGTTCAGAGGCTACAAAGCATCATTTGTGCAGGATGAGTAAGAAGTAGAGACTCTTTCGAGATGATGCTGACTGCTGTTGGATATTTTGAAATCATATAGGTCGTGCCAGGAGCTCCCTCAAATAGTAAAAGCAGTCTGAAGAGAAGGCTTGTCAGTGAAGGACCTGCTGTACAAGTGTGAGTTCCTAAGCTCAGCCCCCTAAATTCAAACAAAGGGTAAATATGTATATTTATATACATATATACAAATATGTATACACATATATGGAAAGGTTAGCAGGCTTCATTACAACATCTGTGTGAACTTCCGTTTTTCTCACTTCCTGGGAGATTTCTATTTTGCTAGTGACTTATTTGAGTCAAGGTCATGGAAAAGACTAGAGATATGAACTCATAGCTCATCACCTCCCATGATCTCTCTATAACTTACTAAAACTAAGGAGCAACTGCCCCTTGGTGTGCATAGCAGGGACCTTGCCCCCCAGAGGTGTTCTCTGTGTCATTGAGTATGATGGACTCATCCAGGATTGCCCTTGTCTTGTAGATATTTCTGGATGTCTATTGTGTATAGCTCTCAGGCTTCCCTGATTAAGACAGGCGTGGAGGATTTTGTCCGTTACCGGGTTGATTATAAAGGCAGCCCGTGGATCCCAGAAAGCAGGAAGCTGTGATGATCCTCATGTTAAATTAGCAGGGCTATTAAATGCTCATCTTCTTAGAGTGTCAATAAAAGGAGGAAAAGAGGCTTGAGTTCCAGTGTGAGGGTATTGCCTGGAAATAATATAATTCTGTTCTAATAGTAAAGTTGGTTAACTGTTAGAGGCCACGGGGAAGAGACTCATTCTTTTCTTCAGTGACAGAAGTGGTTACATCATTTTCTCGCCTACACTCAGGGCGACAGACTAGATAATACTTAAGGGTTATTTTCCACCTTAGAAGAATAGGCCTTGTAGATGGGCAGAAATAAGAAGAGGGTGAAATGATTCCCAACAAAGCCATTTAGATGAGGCCCTAACCGATTTTTTAAAGGTCTATTTCCCCTGCTAGATTGGAGCTTGCCAAAGGCTCTTTCTATTTCCATCGGCATCTGGGGAGGATGGCACTCCACCAGCATCGGAGTGGGTGCTCAGTCCCCTTGTGCCTGGAGGGGCTCATCATGGGCCGGCCAGTGCAGCTGATCTGGAGGGCACTCAAGGGCATTCCCTCCATTGCATACAGATCATCTTCTATTTTGCAAACCTCTAAATATGGATATTCAGCAAGTGAGCGTGGACATTGACTGACACTTTATTTACATTTCTCTTGGTTTCCTCACAAAGCTCCTTTTGATAGTAAGTTTTGGGACCGGAAGCAGGCTCAATGGAAAAGCACTTCCCACGTTAGCATGAAGACCTCATTTCTGATTCCCCAGCACTCAGATGGCAAACTGGGAAAGCAGGACCTTAAGCCTACCACTCTGGAGACAGAGGCAGGTAGACCTCAGAGTTCCCTGGCCTTCCAGCCTGACTGGAAGGATCAGTGATCTCCAAGTTCATCGGGGGAACTTGTATCAAAATAAATAAACAATAAGGTGGAGAGTGGCTGGAGGAGGGCACCCAGTGTTACAGTCTGACTCCATCGGGCATACCCACCTGCCAATCCCCAATACAGCCTTCTGAGGTTTGATGGTTTCAAAATCACTGGTTTGTATCTCTCCGGTATTAGATGCAGGCAGCAAGGAGGAAAGTAAAAATAGCTTCCATACCTGGGCAGGCTAACAGAAAGATTGATATTTGGTTAAAAAGAAGGGAGGTACTGTCAAACTTGGAAATCCAACCCATGGTTCTCATGGCTCTCCCCAGTGACTTCAGCTCCATTGATAAGCAATGACCCAAGCAGTTCCTGAAAGTCCTGGGGTCTCAACTTTCCTCTTCCCTAAGAGAATCTCCTGGGCCCTTTCTCCTTGTTACATTTTATGAGCCAATAACACAACACAAAACAAAATACCCTCCAACCTTCTAAAGAAATTGTTTTCATGGTTCCGTTCCTGTTCCGTTGTCCAGTGTAGCCGTGTTTGTGCAAACCGCTATTTTCACAGTCACACAGGTTCAGCCACAGCACTTAGAAATGGCGTTCCAGATTGAAAAGAAAGCTAGAAATGATTCCAACATCACTTTTCTCCTGTTTTCTAAAATCATGACCTTCACCCAGGCTGTGCATGGTGGGGAGAACACCACTCCCTCCTCTCTCCGGAAGAGGGAAGAGAATCAGTGGAAATAGATGAGAAAGAAATACTATAAAAATGTCCCAAACACTGCTCCACTGAGCAGGCACCCCGACCTTGCCCACTAGGACACGTGGAAGGTGCTAAAATACAATACAATTTAAAAGATCAAATAATTAAAACAAAACACCACTCCTTGTAACTTTTAGTATCTCTGTTCATTGGCTGGTTGTTAAAAACCAAAAGTGAAGGGGGTGGGTACTGAGAGACGGCCCAGAAATTTGGAGCTCTTGCTGCCCTTGAAGAGGACCCCTGTTAATTCCCAGGACTCCTTCTAGGTGGCTCACATCAGCCAGCTCCAGGGAATTTGACAGCCTCCTTTAGTCACCTACACTCACGTGGGATACATTCACACAGACAGATGCATGCACACATAAAGAAAAATAAAACAAATATTCAAAATGAAAAGAACCACGGTGGTCCTCTAAGAGTCTGTGGATTCAGGTGCGTCTCTAGCAAGGCAATGCATGCTTCCGGTGTGATTGGTAAGAGTCTTAAAGATTCTGTGGAAATGCCAAGGACCAAAGGTGCGTACACTAGAAAACGCAAGAGGACGCAGTGAGTTTTTCTTAGAGAATTAAGTGGCACAGTAGTTGCTCAAGCCCTTCATCCTGGAGTGAATTACCCACAAGGGGAGGCTGGCTTTTTATTAACAGGGAGCCAGAGAAAAGCAAGTGTGAGGCAGGCCACATGGAGGACAGGCTGTGAGAGCCTTAATAGGTCCTCTGCTGCCTTCTTCACTACAGAGGTTAATAATAAAAGGGTGCTAATGCAGGAGCAGTTAATGAGCAAGTGTACAGTCCCCGTCTGCGGGAAGCAGGTTGAGGCATGCTCCAATAATTGAACATGTTGAGGTCTGATGACATTCACTTAAGAATCCTAAAGGATGCAGCTGAAAGAGCAAGAGAGCAAGTGAAATGATGATCTTTGAGTGTTTAGGAAGGGTGGATGCTGGATGCAAAAGCTTGCTGTTGCTTAAGAACATAAGTACGTAATAAGGCCAGGGGCAAGGGTAGGTTGCAACAGTATAAAAAAGATCACAGACTCGTGTCTTGAAGGGAATTAAGGAGAATAAAGAAGAAATGGGATGTAAGTGGAAAGGGGGCCTGGTGGCGTCACTCTCCTGTACAGCCAGTGATCGTGATATCTGTTCCATGCTTCATTGGTTCCCACAAGATTCTGACACCATCACTTCAGGATGGCTTAACAGACTTGGTTGCTCAGGATGAAGTTCGCAGCTTCAAATTTGGAAGCCCTAAGTTCCTGTCTTGAGAAATTAAATTCTGGTGTCACCAGCAACATCTCTGGTTTCCAGTTCAGTGATGGGGAAACAGGGACAGAGGCTCAGGACTTGGGGACAGTTCTGCCATTAGCAGGTTCTCACACGTGTAGATACATCTTTCCCTGCTGTGCTCAGTGTCTAACTTGAGATGGGGCTGCAAATCTGTGGCTGATTTCTCTGTGAATTGAGAAGAAGTCACACTGTAGACAGTTTTTAGTTCTGGCCATCTTTAAATGGTTTTGTTTTCCGGTGAAGAGGATAAGAACTCCACTTGGCAGGGCCAGCTCTTATCTGGGAATGCTGAAAGATTTTTCCCAAGGTCACAGACAGTTGAAGAGAGCACAGAGAGTGACCCACAGGAGAAGTTATGGGTTGGAGGGTGGCTTTGTAGGTGAGTGTGATCGCTGCCTGAGAATGAGGGCCTGAGCTCTAGTCCATGTGAAGAGCTGGGAGGAGCTATGTTTGTTCCGATAGCCTAGCACTGGTGTGTGGTGGGGAGGGGAGGAACGGAAGGGCCACTGAGGTTACTGCTATCTCTGGATTCAGGGAGAGACAGCCCCTGTGTCCTGGTTAATTTTTTTCAATGTGACACCATGCTCAAGTTATTTGGGAAGAGGAAGCCTTGGTTGAGAAAATGTCTCCACTGGATTGGCCTTTGGGAAAAGTAGTAGGGCATTCATTTTCTTGATTTATGATGGATCTGGGTTGACTCAGCCCACAGGGTGTGGGACATCCTTGGGAAGGTGGACCTGAGTTGTATCAGAAAACAGACCGGACAGGCCGGTAACAGCATTCCTCCATGTCTTCTGCTTCAGCTCCCGACCAAGTTGCTTTTTGTCGTGGTATTGTATCATACAATAGAAACCCTAACTAAGACACCAGGCATCCTTCTGTCTCCCCATGCATACATATAGCCTCAAACAAGCGTACACATCACACACACACACCTGCACACACACACACACACACACACACACACACACACACACACACACATATGCATGTACACATGAACACAGGCACACAGGCAAGTATGCACACACAAAATGCACACACACATTCATGCACAGATGCATACACATACACACACACACATACACACACACACACACACACACATGCACACAGGCGCAGACACACACATACACACACATGAATGCATATAGGCAGACAGGCACACATACACATACATGTACACGTGCACATTGGTACACACATACACACACATACCCTTTAGGTCACAATTGATCTGATTTCCTAAGAGGACAGAAATGCTTTCTCTAACTTCCTTGGCATTCATTTGGATAAATCTTAACCGGAAGTGCTAGTTTCCTGAGGACGTTATCCTGAGGAGGAAGGATCTAAGTAGCAGCTTCCATTTTAATAGCCGACACGCAGAACCTTCCTTTTCTTGTATAACTGTCACAGTTGCTCAAGAGTTTGTCACTTGAACAATCCCATCGTATAGGTAAGGATCCTTGAGTTTATTCCAGTGCGTCCCCTTAAGCTAGTGGCTTCAAGCCCAGGCAGTGTGTAAGTCTGAAACCTTCATTCATTTTAGGGTGTACGTGTGTCTGTGTGTGTCTGCACATGTGTCTGTATGTGTTGTATCTGAGAATATTTGTTTGCTGCTGTCCTTTGTACTTGCATGCATGCAGAGGCCAGGAGGACCTCAGGTGCCCTGTTCCAATCCCCCCTCCACCTTATTCCCTTGACCAGGGCTCTCAGTGAACCTGTTGCTAGGCTGGCGGCCACCCAGTCCCATCGATCTTCCCGTCTCTACTTCCCCGAGCTCAGAGGTTACAGTTGTGGAGCCAGGACTGTTCGTCCTTGTTTGGTTAGTTGTTGTTTTCTGACTTTGGTGCTGGAATCTGAACTCAGGTCCTCATGCTGGCTCAGCGCGCATTAACCAGCTCTCTAGCCTCCCAAGGCCTCTTTCTTAACTATTACCATGCTTAGTTTGGAGGAAAGAACATTCCAACAGTAGCCATAAAAGAGTGGAAATGCAGGTGCAGCTTCTGTGGAGGAAGATAACTTCCAGCTTTCATTCATGTGGAAAAGTGACAGCAGGGAAACGTAGCACCCAACAAATATGTAAATGTATGTAATGAGATGGCTAAGGGAGCCATCGATCACTCCCACTGGGGCATGGTAGAAATGGGGGAAATGGAGCCCTGGATTGCAGATGATAGAGGGGGAGAGCTGATCCCAAGCCATCAGTTTTCACATGGCAGGACTGAGGTGCACAGAGAGAAGGTGACATTTCTGGAGTCGCCCGTTGAGTTTATCACTTTGCAGGAGTTTGTGTCCAGCTCTCTGGAAGCTTGGGCTTACATATGTGCTCCTCAAACGTGTGGTTGTGAGCGTGAGAGGCTCCCAGAGACTCCTGTGTGTGCATCCACCCCTGCATGTGTTTATATGCACGTCTAGCCATCAATTAAACATGGTTCATCAGGGGGGCAGAATCACAGCAGAGATGTGGGTGACTGGTGGGAGTGGGTGTGCGCACATGTGTGTGAAGTCACCTGGGTTTTGTAATCAGTATTCCCAAGAACAAACTGAATGAGAGATGATAAATAATAACCATGTTCAAAATGTTTGTCTGAAATTATGGGCTGGTGAAATGACTCAGTGGATAAAGTCCCAGGCTGCCAGGCATGGGGATCTAAGTTCAGTACCAGGGAGACCCATATGGTGGAATAGAGAACCAACTCACGGAGATGGTAGTCTGACCTCTAACATGTATGTGATGGCATGTGGACAAACACACACACACACACACACACACACACACACACACACACACACACACACACTAAATAAATTAAAATCAGAAAATATGTTTGTTGGAAACTTGTTGCTAGAGTTTTCCTGCCTGGCCCACAGTCAGGACTAATCTCTGTCACCAGCCAGTCCCACAGCCATTTAGACCCAACCAAATAAACACAGAGACTTATATTGGTTACAAACTGTATGGCCATGGCAGGCTTCTTGCTAACTGTTCTTACAGCTTAAATTAATCCATTTTTATTAATCTATACCTTGCCACGTGGCTTGTGGCTTACCGGTACTTTACATCTTTCTTATCCTGATGGCGGCTGGCAGTGTCTCTCTCACCCAGCTTCCTGTTCTCTCCATTCTCCTCTCTATTAGTCCCTCCTATACTTCCTGCCTAGCCACTGCCAATCAGTGATTTATTCATTGACCAATCAGCAACACATTTGACATACAGACCATCCCACAGCAGAAATTCATTGGTCAAGTGAAGCAGCCACTGTCTCTTCAAACCTTCCTCCCTCCCTCTCTTCCCCTCCTCTTTCTCCCCCTCCCGCCCTCCCTGTCCCCCTCTTCTCTTACACTTTTCCCTATGTTATTTCCTTGCACTCAGGAGTCTATTGAGAGAAGTCGGTCTCCATATGATTCATTCATGTCCTGCTGCTTGCTGCTGGAGTCACTGAGTTCTTCACATAATTTTGACAAAACCATCACCCTCTTCTGTCCCTCGCCTTCATTTTTCTTGGCCCCGAATCTCCCCTTTTCCCCAACTATGGGTTCAGAATCGAGTGAGCTATGAGAACCCTAGCTGATTGGCTGTTAGTGACTGACTGAAATTCTAGCTAATGGTGTCTTCTTCATCTCCGCGTTCACGTGTCCCGTGGGACATACTTCCCTCTGAACAGCCTTCTTGGTTTACCTCCTCCACAGGGGCCTCAGAGGAACAGTCTCCCAGTCACAGCCACAATTTTCCTTTGATGTAGAAACGTGCATTTCTACATGTCTCCTGTGTTGCTTTAAGTGTCTTTTTTTTCAGGTTGAAAAGAGTAATTTAATTTTGCAAATCACTGTTTGTTTATCATATTAAATAACCAAGAAAGAAGGAAAGAAAGAAAGAAAGAAAGAAAGAAAGAAAGAAAGAAAGAAAGAAAGAAAGAAAGAAAGAAAGAAGAAAAACAGGCAGAAAGTTAGGCCTACAAGGAAATGTGACCAGGTAACTTTAATAACATATATCCTGGAGTAATCATGCTAAAGAAGTTTTTTTCGGGTAGAAATTTATTTTTCTGAGCCATTGAAGAGAGTTCATTTGAACTGCTGAAACAAAAAGCGTTACTTCTAATTTGATCAGGAGAGAAATGAAATTTGGGAATAGAATTTATTTGGAGTTCAAAATAAATATGATGGGGCTTTTTTTTTTTTTGCAAGTTTTCTGTAAACAATAAAAATCTGTTATCCTGTTGCTACAATCCAAATTTTCCAGTTTTCAGTTCAACTGCTAGAGTTCGAATACAAGGAGTGAACAGAAATCAAGTGCTAGTCTTCCCAGAGTCTGGGTCCCCCAGCCTGAGCTTGAATATCCCAGTCCTATGTCACACCCATTGCACATCCTTACAGGAGTTCTTTTACCTCTGAGCTTCAGTTGCGCTGGCTAGAAGATGGGCCAGTGATGTGGCTAGTGGGTAGAGTAAAGTGATGTCTCGCCCTTACCTGCTGGAGATCAACAAGAGCTCTCTGTGAGACTGTGGTGTTGGTTCTTGAGGCTCAGATGAAAATTAGTTACTGAGAGGGGACTGACCCCAGCGACCTGCATATCTCTGCCTCCCCAGCCCTGGGGTGATACATAGATATCATTATACCCAGTTTCATTTATGTGGCTCCTGTTGGATGGACCCCAGGTGTTCTTGTTTGAAAGGCAAGCATTTT
Source organism: Peromyscus californicus insignis (assembly GCF_007827085.1). Lineage (NCBI taxonomy): Eukaryota > Metazoa > Chordata > Mammalia > Rodentia > Cricetidae > Peromyscus > Peromyscus californicus. Next base: position 13,190,312 of record NW_026294436.1, on the reverse strand, counting down.
TCCACCTGAGGTAATTATAGGAGGTTAAGTTGAATAAATCAGATGAATTTTAAAAATGAAACAAAACATTTATTTATCATATTTAACTCCCCAGCCCCAACTTGAAATTCTTACTTCAAATGGATTATCAGACATATGCCCATGGGCCACCAGGAACACATCTTCATCTACCCATTAGCCCAGGCCTGAGTGAGACCTCTCTAGATGTACTCCATAGGGAACAGAAATTCCAAATGTCTGCTGAGCAAATGCAGGGGGTTTTGCGCTAATTTACACAGGCCAGGTACTCTACCTAGTGTAGAGAGGTGGTTAAAAAAAATGAGTAGTGTCATAGCTCAAATTTGTATTCAAGCATAGGTGGCAAAATGGTTTGCTAACCTTTACTCTATGGAGTGATATTAAAGATGGAGGATGGTGTGTGAGTGAAGGGGATGATTTAGGAGAATACGTGAAGTAGCCGCTGAGGGAGGATGGGGAGGTGACTGGCAGAGTTTTGGAAGCCTGACCAAGTGAAGTTTTGTTGTTGTTTGTTTGTTTACTAAATTAAATTTATTTGTTTATTTTGAGACTATACTTCCAACCTTGTCCTTTGAGAGACATCTAGGGAATTTTATAAAAATAAAGATATTCGGTATATGAGACATGTTTTCTTGTTTGGAGATATTACAGCTGTCTTGGGGTAAATTTAGCAGTAGTCAACAGCTAACTAGTGTCAGTGACCCTAATAATTGTGGCCCACATATGTCTTCACTGCGTACCTGTGTTACTGAGCCAAGTGGGGTTGTGAAAAACAGAGGAAAAGTGAATGAACATCTTTTTGAAGAATTCAAAAGCAAGTTAAAAATATTGAAGCCTGAACTGGCAAGATGGCTCAGCAGGTAAAGGCTCTTGCCGCCACACCTGATGCAGACCTGAGTTTGATATCCAGAAGGCACATGGTGGAAAAGAGAGAATCAAGTTCCTGCAGGTTATCTATCCTCTGACTTCTACAAGCATGGTATGGCACCAGAGAGCACACACGTAATCTCTCTCTCTCTCTCTCTCTCTCTCTCTCTCTCACACACACACACACACACACACACACACACACACACGTGTAATAAATATTTTAAGTATTGAACCATAGGTGAAGAAAAATAATTACAGGAGGTTAAGTTGAATAATTCAGGTTAAAAAATACAACAACTTGAAACTAGATGCTTTTGAATCAGTTTAAACCAGTTTTTAATGCAAGTTTTCCCTCCTTAGCTTGCATTTTTTTGCTTGTTTACAAAATCCCTTTGAAGGCCATAGCAGGTACTGTTCAGATGGGAACATCTTGTCCACTGTCATACACATCTTAGAACTGTTCCTCAACAAGTAGGAAAGTGTGAAAATCACCGTGTTCTGTGACTGTTTAACACCCATTTTCGTACAAGATTGCTTTTCTAACACACTGCCAAGTGTCAGGCTAATGAGCTGCTCCCAAGTTTTCAGATGTGGAATATTTGCAACTACTTTATACCTAAGCATTTTATGCAAACTATTAAACACCAGTTTATGAGTGTACATTTCATATTTTTTTAAAAACCTGAGACACACACACACACACACACACACACACACACACACACACACACACACACACACACAAACAAGAAACCCTGAGAATTGAGTAACATCTATTAATCCCAGACTGCTAATGTGTTCTTTCTATTCTTTCCCTTCCTCCCTCCCTTCCTCCCTCCTACCCTCGGTCCCTTTCTTCCCTTCTTAACTTTTTCCCAGCTTGTTACAATGTATGTAATTGAATAACATGAATTATTATGCAGTAATTATTATGACTCTTTTAATTATGGCCACATGCCTTCATCACACAGCTGCATTGTTCAACTCTAACTTGGGCATTAAGCATATCATCTGCCATCAGTTATTTCAGGTGGGGGGTTCAGCCGAGTGGCTTTTTCTTTAGTGTTAATGTTTACTCACCAATCAAGCTGACCTCTTAGAGACTGTCTTGGGGCTTTACTAAGCAGCCATTCACAGTAAGTTTAATTGGAAAGTTTTCTTAAAACATAAGTCTAAAATCATGGAAAAGTGTCAACCCGTTGGGGTAAGTGGCTAATCATTTTAATTCTGTCCGTAGTTACAGTCACCTCATTCATCACGACGGAGCGCTTCCATCCTAATATGACTATAACATCTAATTCTGCAGCAATTCAGTTGTAATTTAGCAACAATTACTGCCCACTTATTATAAAGTGGGGGGAGCCCTGATGTAATTATCTTAACACAGTTTGGTGAGACTCCGTAGCAGCTCTGAAGTTTGTGGACTTGGTGGAAACTTTAAATTGATGTGCGCGATTATAATCACATTACAGGGGACAGGAGGCAATTTTCCTGAGGTGTTGATGCTGTTGCTCAAAGCGTGTGCCTTGTTCCGCTTTGGAAACAGCTCTCATTGACTTCAGTGTTTGAGGCTGTGTTTTCTAGACTGAAACACTGCAGGAGGCCATGGTAGCGAGACGGTCAATGGTCTGTGAGTTCTCTGGGGGTACCTGGTAGGAGCTCCTGTTGCTTTCTTGGGATCATCATCAGTCCTCTACAGGGGTTCACTACAATACAGGCTGCAAGGACAAGTCCCTGATAAGTCACACTAGCTTTGGTGTGCTTCAAATGGTGTATGTTTGTATGTATGCGTGTGTGCTTGCAGGTATGTAGGTATGTGTAAAAATGTATGTGCTTGCATGTTGAGGCTAGAGGTGGATGGCAGATGTCTTTCTTAATCATTTCTACTGTACTTTTTTGAGATCGAGTCTTTCAGAGAACCCGGATCCCAACATTTCAGCTAGACTGGCTGGCTAGTGAGCACCAGGGAACTACCTGTCCCTGGGATTATAGGCCACACCACTGTGCCTGGCTCTTTTGTTTTGTTTAAGAAGGGGGCCTCATGACTTAGCTCCAGCTGGCCTGGAACTTGCTATGGAGATCATACTGGCCTTGAACTCATAGAGATCTCCCCTTTCTCTACTTCCCAAGTGCTGGGATTGAAGGTTTATGCCACCATGCTCAGCCTTGTGTCTGGGTTTTTACATGGATGCTGGACATGAGACTCAAATCATCATGCTTACTTGGCAGGCACTTTGCTGACTGGACAGTCTCTGCAGCCCCAGGGCACACTTTTAAAACATGATTTTGCTGTGTGTCCCTGCTGTTGAGGGCATACTGTGCTCCCGTTCTCCTGTACCTGTGTGTCCCTGCTATCGAGGGCATACTGTGCTCCTGTTCTCCTGTGCCTGTGTGCCCAGGGATGCATGTTGATGGTAGTGATGTAGGAGTCCATTGTTGATATAATCTGCTCCTTATGTCTTCAGCCTCCTCTCTAGGAGGTTCTTTCCTGATTGTACCCAACCACCTTCCTCCCTTCATTTTTGAATCCTAATCTTAGTAAAGAATTTGACAATGAAATAAACACTAAGGAGAAAATGGCATATAGCACTTAAAATCTCATTCTTTCTTGGGAGACAGGCTGGAACTGACTAACCAAAGAAAGTAAATTATGTTAGCAAAACTTTGAAGATTCCATAAAGAGGTCAGGTAGTGGTGGCCCACGCCTTTAATCCCAACACTCCTGAGACAGAGGCAGGTGGATCTCTGAATTCCAGGCCAGCCTGGTCTATAGAGCAAGTTTCAGGAGCAGCCAAAGCCACATAGAGAAACTCTATTTCAGAAAAAAACAAAATGAACAAAACCAGATTCCATAAAGAGATGGAGATGTGGCCAGTTATTTCTCTGCATATCCAGAACCCCAAAGTTACCAAATCCATAGTTCCTGAACTCCCTCCTACTGAGACATGACATATTTGTTGTTGATACTTAGGCATCAGTCCACTCTTGGCTCCATGAATGGTAACTAGAACCAAGCTAGATTTGTGTAACTTCAGTAGGACACCAGGACTGATCACAGGCTGCAAGTGCATATCTCATTCAGGTGCTATATAGTGTGTCCTTGCCATTGGCAAACTCTGAGTAATATTGAACTGCACAGTTTTCCTATGATTCTAGCATCAGCCAATGTCTAGGTAACATGATTACTCATGAAGCCAGGTGCCTCCATTCATGAACAGGTACTGTCTTTTAAGGTCAAGGTCTTTCAGGACCTGAGTTCGGAGGTTCCACAGCATTGCTTCCCCTTGTGTTTTATGAATGAGAAAAGTAACAGGTGAGCCCAGATTCAAGTAGTAGTAAGGATGGCAGGTTTGTGCAGTCATGGAAGGAGTTGTTGGCAACCATTTTTGGAAATGGCATGCCCATATATTCTGGAATAGCATGAGATAGTTTCAAAGAGTGAGCTGTTTTCATAGATTCATAAGACTGACTTCCTCTTGTGTTTTGGATCAGAAATGTCCCCCACCCCCCTACCCCAGGCTTATGTGTATGAACACTTGGTCTCCATCTGGTGGTGCTGTTTAGGAGGGTTATGTAACTCTTAAAAGGTGAAGTCTTGGTGGAGAAAATACATCTCTGGGGGTGAGCTTTGAAGCGCTGTATCCTGGCCACACATCTTGCTCTCTCTCTTTCTCTGTTTCCTGTGTGCAGATGGAATATGATCATCAGGTCAGGCCTCATGCCTCAGTTGCCTATACCTTCCCTGCTGTGATGGATTGTATACCCTTTGGAACTATAAGCAAAAATAAATACTTTCTCTCCAAAGCTGTTTTTTTTTTTGAAATGTATTTTATCATAGCAATGGAAAAATCACAAATACACTTATTTGTTTTCATTTGTCTGTTTTTGGCTGTGTCAGGGATCAAACCCAGGGACTCACATATATGCACAGCCAATAATTCTTCCACTGGCTGGAATTCTGGCTTACATGTATTCTTATATAAAACCAAACTACCGTAATCTTTGGCATTCACGTTCTATTGCTAAATAATAATAATAAGGTATAATAATAAATAATAATCACGAATTTAGGGACTCGAAGCATATATTTATGTTCACTCTAATCTTACAGGCTGGAAGTCTGAGCTCCACTGAGTTCCCTGCTTAGGGCACCAAAACCCAAATCAAGGTTTCAGTTAAGTCACAGGCCTTCTTACCTAGAAGGTCTGGGGAGGATTCTGATTCTAGGCTCATTAAAGCTGTAACTGTATCTGGGGTTATAGCTCAGTGTCTCGAGAGCTTGCCTGCCCTCCAGAATCTTGGGTTCTATCCCCAGAACTGCACAAGTTGTGATTACACACCTGTAATCCTTGGGTACCATAGGCGAAGGCAGGAGGGTCAGATGTTCAGGGTCCTCTTTGATTACACAGAGATTTTAAGGCCAACTTTGGATGCATGATACTAAAGGGGAAACTGTGGTAGAATTGTCTTCTTTGCAGTTGCAGGAATGATGTCCCCTCTGAGCCCGGGTCACTCAGCGTCTGGTGTTCCCTGTCTAACAGGACCGCTTCTAGTTTCAAAGCTGGCGATGCCGCCTTCATTTCTCCTGCTTTGAATACCTCTGATTGCCCATGTGTGCCCACCTGGAGAAGGCCCTGCTTTGGAAGGGCGTGTGATTACATCAGGCCCACTTGGAAGCCTCTCTCTTGTGACTGATTCACATTCAACTCATTAGTAATCCTAATTATATTTGCAAAATTCCCTTTGACACATACCCTAATCAGTCTGTAATATCTCATCAAATCCAGAGTTCCAGGGATCAGGCAAGAAGTTTTATGGGGGCATTTCAGGATCCCACTTACTGCATATGTAAACACGGGCCCCCAAACTGATACCACATGTATATGAATATGCATGGGCGGCTACTTGAAGGGATGTCGTGGCTTCAGAATCCCTTCTCCAAACTATCAGAACCAGAAGTTGTGCGAATTTCAGAATTTTAATTTTGGATTTTATAATATTTGCATGTATATAATGAGACGTCTTGGAACTAAAATGCAAGATTTCTCCTGTGTGTGTGTGTGTGTGTGTGTGTGTGTGTGTGTGTGTGTGTGTGTGTGTGTACTGAGTGTATGAGTGCTTTGCCACCTGTGTGCATATGTGCGGCGTCTAGAAGCTGACATTAAGTGCCTTCCATTATCACTCTCCACCTTGACTTTTGAGGCAGGGTCCCACTCACTAAACCTGAAGATTACCAGTCTAGCTAGGCTGGCTGGCCATGGAGCTCTGGGAATTGTTCTGTCTAACATCAATAGCCCAGTGCTGGGATTGCAAGATCATGCTAGCTCACCTGGCTATCTTATGAGGGTGGTAGATATCAAACCCAGGTCCTCATGCTTCCCTGACAAGAACTTTACCAACTGAGCTGTCTCCTCAGCCTAAAAGCTAGGAATAAATACATAATTCAGTCATTTTTCATATGCATTTTATACACAGAGTCAAAAGGTGATTTTAACATAACGTTTTTAACATTTTCCTGTTTTGACTCCAACCTATGACATGAGGTCAAGTGTGGATGTTTCTGCTTGTGGCTTCATGCCATGTGCAGAAGGTATTGGGTTTGTGAGCCTTTCGTGTTTTGTAGTAAAGTTACTCCACCTCTACAAAGTGAATAGCAATTACACATAGAGAGTAGAAAGCTAGGTGGTATTTAGCCTTAATAGGAACGTTTTAATTCTGGAAAACAGGAAGCTTTGTACCTTCATTAATATAATTATGAGGTAAGAACAAATATTAGGATAGGATTTGAGAGGCCAGATACTCCAACTCTATCAGTGCATACATAGTGTTTCGTTCTCACCTGATTTCTGTGTGACTGTTCCAGTATTGATCCAATGTTACGGCATCTATCTAATTCTTCAGAACATTGTCCAGGATTCATTATAGTCATGTATCATTCTGATATTAAAATACTAGCCTGGGAATGTAGCACTCAGGTAGCAGAGTGTTTGCTTAGCATACACAAGACCCTGGGTTCAATCCCCAGCCCTGCATATACTAGATGTTGTAGTTCATACCTATAATCCCAGCACTTTGGAGCTAGAGGCAGGTGTTCTATTAGTTTAAGGGCATCATTGGCTTCATAGGGAGTTTGAAGCTAGCCTGCCATTCATGAGACACTGCCTTAATAAACAAACATATAATCAAACAAACAAATACAATACCTCCGTTCTGGTTGACAAGCAGCTGCTGTCTCAAACTCCCAAGTTTCATGCGACCCATCAGAGTGCCCTCAGATCCCTGTTGGGCTTGCGATTCTCTGCTCCTCCCTGAAACTTAAGCTTCTCTCTCCAAGCTGCAGAGTAGAGGGTTGCAGCCTCTTCTGGGGTGGGGCTCCAGGGCAGAGGCCTCTGCCCTCTGTTGGTGTCTTCTCTCCTGTGGCTGTACATTGCGAAGTCTAGTCTAGATTTAAGGATTCTGAATTCATTAAGAAGTATAACCCATAGAACCCTGTACCTCTCCCTCTAGCAGATGGTCAGTGAGCACCCCAAGTATGCTTTTTGCATCTCCCATCCACCCCTGGTACTGCCCTACACACTCGGGCTAGCCCTCTGACAACCACTGTGGAGATAATTCACATGTTCTCTCCCGTACTGTTAGGAAGGAGCAAAGAAATACCCCACTTCCAGTAGGGGGAAAGTTTCTGCACTAGGGAGAAGAGCCTAGTACATGCTCAAGATATTCAGTTAAACCGTGGGGAGGGACTGGGGAGATGGCTCAGTCTCCAAAGTGCCTGCCATGCAGACAGGCATGTTTGAGGACCTAAGTTCAGATCACCATCAACCACAAAAAAAAAATATAAAAAGGCCGTGGCCCTGAGAAATGGCTCAGTGGGCTAGAGCACTTGCTGTGCAAGCATGATGACCTGGGTTCCAATCCCAAATAAGGCAGAGAGTGATGCAGCAGGGCACTAGATAGCCTGCTGGGGCCCATGTACACATAGAGGCATGTGTGCATACACCCCCCACATGTGGAATACAAATGTCATGCACTTACAGATACATGTATGCGCGCACACACACACACACACGCACACATACACGCATACACACACACAAAGACTGAGTACAGAAACAGGCAGAGCTCTGGAGTTCACTGGCCAGCAAATCTAGCAGTTTTGGCAACACTGGGGTTCTAATGAGGAGACCCTATCGCCAGCATTAAGGTGCAGAGCAACGGAGGAAGAAAATAAGTCAGTCTCAACACACACATGTGCACAGGTACTTATGAACATATGCACATGACGCACACATAGGAATCCTTGCACAGGAAAGTGTTCTTCACTGTCTTCTTAGTGCAAAGCCTTACTGGCTATGAGTTTCACTCAGAAATGATTGCAAGGTGTCAACTTGTATAAGTAATAATGTAGGGAAGCGCTGGCAATCATTGTGGTATTCAGCTACTGCTATTCCAAAATCAAATGGATTTTGCATTTAAAGGTAATCCATGGAACAGAATGCCCAAATAATCTGCAAGGAAAATTAGCTTTTCTATTTGAAAAAAAAAGTGTCATTTTTGAGGGCTTTATTCTGGACATCACATGGTTTTTGCTTTTTTCATCTTTTAAACAGATTTTTTTATTGAAAACTTTTTTCATATAATGTATTCTAATCAAGTTTTCCCCTCCCTCAAGTCTTCTTAGATCCTGCCCATCTCTTCACCCACCCAAATCCATGTCCTTTCCTTCTCTCTCTCTTTAGAAAGCAAACAGACAAACAAACAACTAAATAAATAACAGAATAATAAAAAATATGGAGAAAAATACGTAAATATACATACACCATAAAAACACAAAATTGTGAACTATAATATACAAGCAAATGACAAGACAAAAAAAAAAAATACCCAAACAAAGCAATATGAGACGCAACATCTACAAAATACCAGTGAGTTTGTTTTGTGTTGGCCAACTGCTTCTGGGTCTAAGTGTGATTAATATACCCAATGAGACTCAATTGGGGAAAAGTAATTTTTTATCTGCAATTGGCACCTGCTCGTAGATTTTATTTATGTGGTATCTGTGTATAAGTGTGTGTGTGTGTGTGTGTGTGTGTGTGTGTGTGTGTGTGTGTGTGTGTATGCAAGGATACTGGAAGAGGGCTTCAGATCCTCTGAACTGGAAAACCAGGTTTTAAGCAGCCTGCCCTGTGCTGTGGTTTGAACTTAGGTCCTCCGTAAGAGCAGTGCAGTCTTGACTGCTGTGCCACCAGCGGCTCTTGCTTTTATTTTATAATTGAATAAGGTAATTATTTGTTTGTAGCCCTCAGTAACGGCACCTTTGCCAATCGTAATAGCCAGTGTTTACTGAACGTGCACCATGCTTTGGGTAGTGTGCTAAATAAGCACTTTACATGCAGCATGTAATTTAATCTTCACAGTTCTGTGAGGCAGGGGTTGTTATTATGTTTTTCCATTTTCCAGATGAGGAAACTAATACACAGATTGGATTCTTAAGTAAAATAACCAAGGAAAAATTATTAGAGAGAGATGAGACCTGCTAAACAGGAACACAGTAAGCTCCAAAACCTCCCGGCACCTGAGCGCTTTTGCTCGGTACCATCTGGCTTGGTCATCACCATTCACACTCTTCTGTAAATTCTGCTGACTGCGTTTTCCACCTGGGCGAGTGCTCTACCACCGATCTTAGTCCCCAACCTTGTGTCAGTGTGATGGTCCAGTGGCGAAAACGAGTTGATAGAAATGGGGTTTGCAAGACAAATCCTAGTGAGCCAGCTCTTCTTTAAATCTCTCTCTCTCTCTCTCTCTCTCTCTCTCTCTCTCTCTCTCTCTCTCTCTCTCTCTCTCTCTCTCTGTGTGTGTGTGTGTGTGTGTGTGTGCATCCCTTCCTCTGAATGCACATATAGAGGCCAGATGTTGAAATTAGACAAATGTCTTCCTCTATCCGCCCTATATTTTGAGATGCTCTTTCACTGGACCTGGAGTTCTCTAATACATCTAGACTTGCTGGTCGTCGGTCCCCCAGTATCCACCTGCCTGCCTCCATCCATGCCAGCATTGGGGTTATGGGCAGGTACCACTGAGCTCAACTTTTATGTGTGCTATAGAGATGGAACTCAGGTCCTCATATCGGTCCATTGGGCACTACCCACTGAGCCATCTCCCCAGTACTCAGTGAGGTGACTCTTCAGAAACATGTGCACAGCCATTAAGCATCCAAGTGAATACTGGCTATGTTAATTTCCCCGGGACTGTTGTGAGCAGAGCACCATAGACCAAGTGCCTTAGAATAGTCGCAATGTATCCCTGCTCAGTTCTGAGGGCTAAAGTCTACAAGCAAGGTGTTGTATCTGTGGTCGTGCTCTTCTGCAGAGCTTTAGGGAAAAACAATGTCTTGCTGCTTCTTTGTTTGTGGTTTTGGCTGCAGTTGTTGGCTCATGGCTGCATCACCCTATTATTTGGTTATCTTTTCTCAGTCAGTGTCTCCGTGTGTGTGCCTTTGCATCTGTGTCTGAATCTTTTTTCTTATCAAGAAGACAGTTACACAATTTCAATTCTGCCCCATGCAGTGGGACTTGATCTTACTTTGACCATTTTTGCCAAGATCATGTTTTCAAGGAGTTCATGTTTGTCTGTTCTGGGTAGGCAAGGAGTTTGGGAGTGGATACACTTTGAGTCCCTAGAGGGCCATGAACTGAGGGTATTCAAACAGAAAGTATGGAATCGGGTTGGGGTGATGAGACCTTGACAGTGTTGTAGAATCTGTTCATTAAAATGTGTGCATCTGGCGAGATAATTTATAATTGCTGCTATTAAGGTGGAAAAAAACTTTTCTTTAACCAAAATATCCATAGCTAGTTATATCTAAATATTCTCTCACAATATATTAAACAAATAGACACACACGTGTGTGTGCGCACATGCACACAGCCTTTCCGGGGGCTGGAGAGATGGTTCGGGAGCTAAGAGTACATACTGCTCTTGCAGAGGGCTGGATACAAGTTCACTTCCTAGCACCCATGTCAGGTCCCAATTGCCTGTCACTCCAATTCCAGAGGACCTGACACCCTCTTTTCAGCAGACATTTACACAGATGCACACATACCTATATACAAAGTAAGAGATAGGCCCACAGTCCCTTCTCTGAGGGATCTTAAATTGTCTTGGGGAAATCCCTTAGGGCGCAATCACATGAGTGAATGTTTGCTTTTAAAGTGAGATGGATTTTCTGTAGAGTGGAAATGAATCTGTCCTGGCTCCTGTAACGGACTCTTTCTCCAAGACATCAGGTGGTTTTCCCATGGCATTACAGACCTTGCAGGTGCTTCGTAAGCTAAGGGTGTTTGGTTTTCTTTAGAACAGAAGATGATTTTTTTTCCCACTGTTTTGATAAACTGTAGACCACATTTATACGATCCATGTTAATAATAAACCTGTTTTGAGCCATCTTTATACTCTTGTAGTGGTCACATATGGCCCTGTCATAGAGACTGCTGATTGATTGACACATTTAGAGATTTATTTTATTATCACTTTTAAAATTTTTTGTATGTCTATATATGTTTGCCCACATGAGTGTAGTTCCTGCAGAGGCCAGGAGAGGGAATCAGATTCCCCGGAGTTGAAGTTTCAGGCAGTTATGAGATACTTAATGTGGGTGCTGGAGAGTCAATTCAGGTCCTCTGTGAGAGCAGCAAGTGCTCTTAACTGCTGAGCCATCTCCCTAGCTCCAGATTGACCCTTTTAGAATCAAGCATTATTAGATTAATAGAGACAAGTGACACTCAGTAGTCCTAATTGACTACTAGCAAAACTCATTTAATAGTCATTTCTGATATTTACTATGGTATAGATGTGTGCACTTGTGGTGTGTGTGTGTGTGTGTGTGTGTGTGTGTGTGTGTGTGTGTGTGTGTATGTGTGTGTGTGTGCAAGGAATTTTGCTAGCACATAATAAAACTTTAGGGTACATGAGTTACTTACTTAAAATTATTTACTTTTGTTTTTCTGCCTTTCTATCCATCATAGTGTGATTCTATCCTGAGAGGTTACCATGCAACCAGCTTTTGGTATCTTAAATTATTCTTTCCATTCCCATTCATCTTTTATTTCCCACTGAAGACAGTGTTCTCTAAAGCCCTTTGAGCTATAAAAAAGTCACTCTGCAAACCCAAGTGGGTACTAGCTGTGGAAGATAAGAGATCACTTCTCCTCTGTACTCTTCACTACACAATTGTCTGCCACACTCAGGATCTTCGGCAGGTGTGTGCAAGGCTCTGCTCACTTACGAGAGCCTCATGCTTGTTTATATCTTGGCTTTGACAATCTATAAACTGTCTCTGCGTGTTCTCTCTGCCTTATTTGGTGATTTTTTTCTATTTAGTATATATTAATAAGTCAGGTGTTTTATCAGTTAGCCAAATACTAGTTTTTATCATAGTCGACACCTGCCTTAGCTTTTTATATTCTTTTCTTCATGTTTATTTCTAGTTTTTCATTTATGAGGGTATATCAGCAACAAAGCCAAGTATTTCCTTAAAAATTTTCTGCTGCACTTGTCTGCCTGTATCTTCTACATGTGTGGGCTCACACTTCGTACATGGAACCTAAAGTTCTTTAATCATCTCTCTTTTATTTTATTCCTCTGCAAGCATCAAACAGCACTATTCTTGTAAAGCAAGTGCTCTGTTCAACTGAGCTACTTCCCCAGTAACCCTGGTTGTTTTTAAATATGAAATTATTCATTATAATTATAGTAGCAGAATGTGTGCACACACTAGCATGCATACACATGTACACACATACACAATTGATACTATTATTATAAGTGCAAGTTTTTGCTTAATTTATTCCATTTTCTAGGATAACCTAGAACACATTATTCTAGAACATGATTCTTTTCAGAACACTTTGTTTTTATTACGAATGACTTTCCTTTGTTTCTCCTTTGTATTACATTAATCTACCACATGGATTGTGGTGTGTATGTGTGTGTGTGTGTGTGTGTGTGTGTGTGTGTGTGTGTGTGTGTGTGTTAATTTCACTGGAGAATGGGAAAGGGAGCTTACAAAATGATGGAGTAACATGGAATATTGCATACAGCAGTAAAGGGACAGCATTTAAAGTTCCAGACAATACTTACAAGACAGAAGGCAGTGTTTTCTCACTAGATGGCTGGAGAATGGAGTGCAGTGTGGAAGAATTACAGGCGGGTAGGGAGAGACTGGGGAGATGGCTCAGTGGAGAAGGTCTTGCTATGCAAGCATGAGCACCTGAGTTCAGATGTCTAGAACCCATGTTAAGCTAGGTATGGTGGTGCATATCTGTACCAGCTGAAGGCAAGTGAGAGCCCCTATCTGAAAACTAAGGTATAATATATATATATATATATATATATATATATATATATATATATTATATTCTTATCATCAAACTCCGTCCTTTACACGAATCCATGCACCAATGCACTCGGGTTGGGAGAACTTGTCCAGACAGGGACACCTTGGTTGGAGACTGTCTTAGTTTGGGTTTTTATTGCTGTGAAGAGACAGCATGACCATGGCAACTCTTAAAAAGAAAACATTTAATTGTGGTGGCTCACTGACAGTTCAGGGGTTCAGTCCAATATGGTGGGGAGCATGGCAGCATGCAGGCAGGCATGGTGCGGGAGAAATAGCCGAGTGTCCTACATCTTGCAGGCAACAGGAAGTTAACTGACTCACTAGGCAGTATCCTGAGCATATGAAACCTCAAAGCCTACCCCCACAGTGACACATTTCCTTCAACAAGGCCATACCCACTCCAACAAAACTACACCTCCTAATAGTGACACTCCTTATGAGATTATAGGATTATGGGAATCAATTACATTTAAACTATCACAGAGACAGAGATCTTGAATTTGACATGAAAATTCATGAGAGATTTAATGTGGAATAAACAATTCGATTCCACATATAAGTAACAAAGGAATCATGCCTGGGAAGTGGGAGGCTGAGGACCAGGTACTGGAGGCCATAATGTCATTGGAAGACCTTTTAGAAAGCTGTAAGGAGGCACTCCCCGCTCCTCAGGTGTTGGTGTACTCTAGAGCACAGACTGATTTTTTTTACACTTGAGACTGCACATTTGGGATCCAATGGCCAAGTAGTCGTTGCTTGGATGTCACATCAGGGCAGAGAAGCTACAGTTAACATTTGAGTTAGGGCGAAAATAAAGCCCTAGTGTTGTCACCCAAACAAGTGAACAGAATAGGGTTACAGATGGCAAGCTGGGCATGAAGAGAGCATGTAAAGGGGGGTACGGCAAATGGAAGTCGCGCCCTTGCAATACTTAATCATAGTTTGTGTGCAGACTTTCTCATTTGTTCTGTGCAGGAGCTTCTCCCCCAATAGAGTGGCCACCTCATGAGAGATATGACTGCACCTATTCATCTCATATATACAAAGGGCAAAGGCCCCGGAGCAGAGCACTTGCTCAGTAAATATTTGCCACCACGAGGTGTGACTTGGCCAGGAACTCCTGACTGTCTCCCCTAGACATCTATGTGCTGCTGTTCCGGGTTTTAATGATGGGTTTCCCTAAGAATTATTAATATGGAAAGGAACAAGGTTGGCTCCAGTTGTGGGTTGTGTTCATTGTAAAGTCTTCCCCGAGCTCTAAACAGCAGGGATGGGATATCAGACACCACTGTCCAAATAAATGGGCAGCGTACGCTGAAGCATAGATGTTTGGGAGAAATAACCGTGCAGGGAGCAGAGCCTGTATCCTGTTAGAATGTAGATTAGATCATTAAGAAACAACACATTCCATCCACTTATCAGTGTTTGCATACAGTGAAGTCTATTAATTGAATGAGTACGGAGAACACTTAGGCATCAGAGGCTTACTTCTCTGTCTTTACCAATAAATTCTCTCTTCAATCCCGGGGATAGATCGAAAAAGAGAAACTGCAATTTTTTAAGACTGTTTCTTTTGGGCTTTGCACGACTTTGTCTCCGTGTTTGTAAATTTCGCTAGTAACTTAGCGTAGATTTAGAACCCTCCAAGGAGTCAGTCACACATTAGGTCTGAGCTCATTTACAAGAGCAAATGAAAATAAATAGCTGTGAAAGTTCCAGAAAGCTCTCTTGCTATCAGAGGGAAAGCAGAAAGGGACTGGGTGTCAGATAAAGTAACACTTTGTTCATTCCCACTTTTAATTAAACTTGGAGATTAATAGATCTCAGCACAGGGTGATTTAAGAGGTTGACAGCCCTCCTTAGCTTTACTTTTTAAAATCCATAATCTTAAAAGGATGGTTCCCAGAGTTTTTTTCATCCACTGAAGTGATGATGTCAATGTGATAGCATTGTTGACTGGCAGATAGACAGTCTTGCCTTGTAGACAGTGAGGGGTGGTGTGCATGTCTAGCATGCATGAGACCCTGGGTTCGATGTCCCGCACTGCAAGTGAGAATGAGTTTAGCCTCACTGGAATTCACTGCTTATGGCAGCCATTTATTCTTGAAATCCACCCCACTAAGGGTATGAGAGTTGTGTTTTCCATGTGAGAAAACTGAGATTCTACAGAAGCAGAACCCAGAAGTGGAAAGTGACCTGACTAAACATGAACTCCTTTTCCTGTGCACAGTCACTATGCTTTACATTGTTACAGTTAATGTTGACAGCAGATTCCAATGTAAGTCTATGCCAGATGATCCCATTCTTTTCACTACTCTATTTAAGGGCATTTCCATCCATGCATATTCTTTCTCCAACATGCTCACACCTCCACCAATTCTCTCCACCAATTCCTGTCACCTAACCATTCTATGGGACAATCTGGTCCCCACATACACAGTGTACTTTCAGGCACCCAGGCATTAGTGGGTTCTGCTCCCACTGCTGGTGTTACTGTAGCCATTTTGTACCCCAAAAGCTCTTATTCTTCCTTCAGACACTGTCTCAGTGATCCCCTCACCTTCAGGGTTATCTCAGACTCCACCAAGTAGTTACATAGCATCATCTGAACTCACCAGAACTGTGCTTTTATGTGGTGACATTACGATAGTCCTTGATAAAGCTCTCTGTTTCTTCTTCAGTAGATCCAAGAGCTGCCTGGGACAACTCTACTGTTTCCCCTCTGCGTTTCTGTGCTTCTGGGGAGGAATGGTGAGACGGCCCCAGAAGGGACTGCGGCCTTTGTGTGATGACTCAGTGCAGGCGTACCCACATAAATATCACACCATTTTAAATTTTCATCAGCTGTAATCTGTAACGGCTCCCGAAGCACCAACTATTTGCTCTCCACTACATATCATGCGTTCTTAACTGTCTATAATTACACAATTCAGCAGCACGCCACTGGGGCCACCAGAGTCATTAGCACAAAGCCTTTCAACTTCAATAACCTGTCACCAGGGACAGTTCTCACATGAGAGGATCACAGGCTTGTCCACTCCAGTGCCCGAAATCAGGCAACCTTTTCTGAAGATGGTGGCACTCCAACTATCTTGAAAGTGGCAGAGTGCTTAGGGAAGAAGGAAACTCAGGCTGTGGAGATAGTTCTTCAATAATGTGTTTCCTTACAGAGTTTGCTATCCGGAACCTCCATTAAAGAATCTCAGCCCTAGGAAGTTAGGGACAGGAGGATACCTGGGGCTCCCTGGCCAGCCACACTAGCCTACTTGAGCAGGTACAGACCCAGGAGAGACTCTGTGTTAAAAAACAAAACAAAACTAAACCATGGTGGACAGATCCTGAGGCATAAAGCAGCAGTGTATTTCATTATGACATTTTCCTTTACACACACACACACACACACACACACACACACACACACACACACAATCACAATGCTTTTTTTTTTATCATATTCAACTATGATTGCACTTCCTTGTTTCTCTCCCATCCCCATGAACCTTTTCCCTTCGTGTAGCTACCCCCTTATATTTTCATGCCTAGTTTTTGCTCAATACTTTTTAAAGATTTTCTTTATTTATGTGCATATGGGTGTCTATGTGTGTACGTCTCTGTATATGTTTGTATGAGTGCATATGCACACATGTGTGGGTGCCTGTGAAGATCAAAAGAAGGCATTATATTTCTTGGAACTAAAGCTACTGGTATGTGTGAGCCACCTAGCATGGGTGCTGGGATACAAATTCTGGTCCCCACAGTTGAGCAGTAAGTGTTCTTTACTGCTGAGCCATCTCTCTGGTCCCTTTTTTTCTGAATATTTTTGGTCAATTATTGATTAAATCTGTAGCTGTGGCACTCAGAGGGATACAGATCCAGCTAGATGACCTTAGCACCCCACATGTGTCAGCTGGGGGTCAGCAGAATGAAGAAGGTGAAGCCCTGATCCCGTCTTGAACAGTGTGTGCTCAGGACCCTATCTGCCGCATTTTATTTGGGGGGCGAATATTCAATTATTTTATGCATCTATTGACTACGCTTTTCTTTATTTAAACCTATTCGAAATGCTCTCTGTAAAAACGTTTCTCCCTCCGATAGCCCACGTTTTCCTTACATACAGGCGCTGAGAAGAAGAAACGTGTCTCCTGTCTTTCTTGTTCTGACTGTGTCTGCTCACCTGTAAGAGTGACTGTTAGATTTTATGCCCAGTGGTTTTAAAAGCATTTTAATTAAGAAAGATCTACAAGCAATAGTCACATAGCGAAGACTGTAATTTTACAGTGGCGTTGCTGTCCGATTAGATAAAGGGTCTAGAACAGAGGCGTGTGCTGTTGGATGGGGAAATCTGGCACATATTGAGGGTGGGAATTACTCTGCTTGCGCCCTGGTGTGCCACAACCGGCCCTCTTCTGCCTGAGCCTTCCTAACCGTCCTCAGTCTCACATCAGCATCCAGGTGTTTGGAGAAATAAATCTCTAATTAGAGTTGGAAGGCAGGGGTTGAAATGGCATGAGCTTCGAGGGGTAAGATACTGTCAAAAATTGTTTCCTAAGGAGTCTTCACTCGAGAAGGTTTTGTTGTTGTTGTTGTTTTCTTGAAACAGAAAAAGGAATGTCTTTTAACACAGGCATCCAGTTTGGCTGTATAGACACCATAGCCCTGTCTTCTGGTGCCCCGGTCCTCAGACTCTCTGGATAGTCCCATCAGGAGTCCGTGCACTCTGACCTTGATGGTGCCCTTGACTCTAGAACGGTTTGCTCACTCTGCTCTGTCAACCCGAGCCTGTTCTTTTCATCTGGGGTCTGGTTTAAAGCCTGCACTTCACTGCCCTTTGACCACCTTCTCAGTCAAGTGCTACTCCTCTCTCCTAAGAAATCCTTCCGACTTGATTCCTCAGGCTACAGTGCCCTTCTGACTAATGCTGTATGCCCTAGGCTTTGAGAACACATTTATATCTTACACTCCTTGGAATTAGGCATCGTGCCTCACAGTGCTCAGTAGTCCTAATTGGTACAGAATTTTTTTTTAACACTGCTGAAATGCAAAACACAAACTTTCTGTTAAAGGTTAGATAAATGCGGTTACCACTCAGGCACTGTCCACCTTGCTTTCGTGAAATGGGGTCTTTCACTGGCCTGGAATGCATCGTCTGGTTGGCCAGTGAGCTCCAGTTATTCCACTGGCTTCATCTTGTCAGTATTTCAGCACCAGCTGACTGCATGTCACTGCATAATGATTTTTTTTTTTAAATACCATGGTTCTGAGACTCAAACTCAGGTCCTCATGCCTGTGTGGCAATTGCTTTACCAACTGAACCATCTCCCCAGAAGCCTTGAATGTCTGTGTATCTTAATGCACATTCCACTATTAAATCTTTCCCTGTCATCTAGAATATTATGCACAATGAAATCTTTCCCTCTCAAATTTGGCTTGCTAAGAGTTAACCAGAAATTCCTTAGTTTCAACCCTCCTCAATCTCGAAGTCCCCTTTGCTGCCATAGTCCATCTGGCCCAATGAACATAATTGCATCTCGCTTTGATGAGTCAGTGAGTTGCTGGACCTCGGGGCTGTGATGCTGACCATCTATTATCGTTGCGTAGGACAAAAGATATAGATGTGGAAGAGACTGAATATTGAATTGAATGTGAACAAGTCCAGCATAGCCTGTGGAAATCGCTTTGTTGAATAAATCCCTTGTCAGTGAGTTCCTGTTGTGAGACTTTTTTCTTCTAAAAACTTCCTTGGTTCAAGGAGAAAAGAAGTAAATAACCCAATGCTGTACTATGACTTTTCATGGGAAATGCAAGCAGTCGTCTCCTGACCTCACACAGGGCACTAGTGACACACCAAACAAAGATTCCATCACAGTTCCCTTTGGTCAACCAGTGAGTTTCTTAGGGGCTATTTACAGGATCATTGGTGAAGGGTTGCTCACATGAGCGCAGCTGAGGGGTGACCTACAGGAACATTGGTTGAGGATTGCTCTCTGGAGCCTGGGTGAGGGGTCTCTCACCAGAGCCTGGGTGAGGGGTTACCTCCATAGTCGTTCTCAGGAGCTTGGGTGAGGGGTTAGAGGGGCATGGGTGGCTCAAAGAGAACTGCATCACCAAAATGCCCACTGCCACATGGGTGAAGACGAATGACATCTTTATCTCTGTACCTCCGTAGCTGGCTTGCAGCCATTCTATCCAATGGGCAAGTCTCTTCTCCACAGCAGTTGTTACTGATTCTATGATCACGGGGAGGAGCACTGTAAGTCTTGTAATTTTCAGGAGCCTCCAGAGCCTTCTAAGTTTGATTTACCTCCTGGGTCTTATCAAGCTTCTGTTTGGGATGAACTGTTTCAATTTGGAGGAAATGCAAATCAGGATTTGAACTTTCCTTTTATCAAGAGCCTGACTCCAGGAGTTCCTTATTTCTGTCCTCCAGCTTCTACTTCCAAGGATGCCCTTGTGGAATGCTAATATCTGTAGGTCCTTTTTATAGGAAACTATCAGTTTCTAAATAGTGACCCGAGGACTTTCTAGGATGCAGGATAGAGTAGCTGACCTGATAGAGTTCAGGGACAAGTCTGACCGTATTCAGGCTCAACCATGTGTGTTGCTCAGGACTCTCTAGTCAAAGACATTCTTCTCATTTTGTAGATAAGGGACATGAGACCATGGTCCTGAGGCTAGCTAGAGAAAGAGGTGGGACCAACCCTTCCTGTGTTCGCTATTTACCTCACCTTCCTGTGTTCTTCACCATCACTGAAGAGAGCCAGGTTTTTGTTTGTTTTTTTTTTTAATTTATTTATTTTTATTTTTATTTTTTTTTTGGTCTGGGGTTTATTTTTAGATGGAATACATCCTGTGTTTGATTTTGGAGAATGTGAGACCATCTTGCCCTGCCAGTCATGAGACTTGGGCTCATCTTCTGTGTCTGATTTCTGAACAAGGCATTCTAACCTTTGTCTTAAGTAATACAGAATTCTAAAATGTACAGAAAATTGTCCTCAGGAATGATGCAGAATTTTCAAGAGCAATGAGCCCTTTCATAGCCCAATTGTGCATGATCCAAATACCTAAGATAACAGATAATAACCATCATCAAAGATTGACTTGGGACAGAGCTGCAAGTTCATTGTCTATTGCTGAAAAGATGAATGGCATGGACTTTTGTGGGCATGTGCAAAGTGGAAACAGTCTTTGTTAAGAATTACTTAGTCAAAACTTAAGGGAAAGTTAGAAATAGTATTTCCAATAGAGGAAAAATATGCATTGAATTTCCTCTATTCAGGGTTTTTATATGACAATGCGGAAACTGGAGAAAGGCTGAGGTTTGAGACTGGTTAGTTCTATGGACAATCATGTGACAATCCAGTGGTGGCCAACCTAGGCCTGTGATGATGCACTGTTCATGAGATGCCCCCCCCCCCCAAGTTAGGAGTAGTTGAAGCCCTGACCCTGTCACTCTCTGACTCCAGCTTTGACTTTGACTGTCTCCTAGCTGTGAGTCATATGTCCAGTGTTAGCACCATCAGATCTTGTGGGTGTCTTCAGTGTTTTTAATTATACCAAGCTCTTTGTTCTTGCGTTTACAGGATCAGCTTATAGCTTTTCCAGGGCAGAATTAATTCTGTCCCAGCCACTAAGATGGAGCTGCAGCCTTAGTTACCACATATGTAGCTGCTTGGCTATACAGTGATCGGGGAGGTCTCCTAGAAGCCACCTTTATTTATAATTCAGGTGCTAAAATTAGAAGTTGTTATCGTTAAAAGTAGGAGTACCAGAAATAACAGGAATGATTTACATATGTCCCTTGAGTCTTTGAAGGGACCAGCCAGCTTGCTGTCACCAGACCAGAGATCTGTTTCTTCTCTTATCTGATTATTGTGTTTTTGTGTGTGTGTGTGTGTGTGTGTATGAGATGATATATAATATATATGTATCTCATATCTATCATCTATCTATCCATCATCTATCTATCATCTCTATCTATCTATCTATCTATCTATCTATATCTATCTATCTATCTATCTATCTATCTATCTATCTATCCATCATCTATCTATCCATCATCTATCATCTATCTATCTATCTACCTACCTACCTATCTACCTACCTATCTGTCTGTCTATCTATCTATCTATCTATCTATCTATCTATCTATCTATATCAACTATCATCTCATATCTACTTGCAAGCCTTCTTATGCATCTCTCTTAGTGCTTTAGACTCTGCCCGTGGGACTTCCCCTGCTCTTCCTCTCCCATAGTCTCTGTTCTCACTGCAACATTTATGAGAAGCTGGCCGTTTCAACAAGAGCCCTTTTGCCTTAGTTCCACAGTGGTCTAGCGTCTGCATCAGTAGGGTAAGGTGAAGAATGCGTGGGTTTTAACAGCTGGTGAGCCTTGGTGCTTTCTTCCTTCCAACTTCAGCCCCCTGCTGTTCTCCCATGTTTACACGGACACTCTTACACTGAGAACAAACATTTTGTCCCCCAAACAGAGCTTCTTTTATGTTGGCCAGAAACAACATGGCAAAAGAAGGAGGTAGTGAGAACTCTTTTTCTAGCTCTTACCAGAAGGAGGTTCTCTGTAAAGAGTCACCATCTGGACTTTGTGGAGCTGTAAAATGCCCTTTTCTCACTCTCACCGTCGAAGTTTCTAGAAGAGGGTCAGCAAACAGAATCTTCACAAGGAGTGAGTCACAGCCTGAAAACACGTGTCCTTCTGTTTCCCTTCACTGATCCAAGAAGCGGCAGAAGCATCTGCGTGGATTCCAGTTGGACTCAGCTCAACACATTAATCTTGGAATAGAATCACAGGATGGTTCTACAATTGTGAGACACAGAGTGCCTGTCAGTATGTATTGAAACAACAGTGTTTGTAATAACTGTCATATACCAGCACACAGGGCATTACAGATACATCTCTGGTTCTACAAACACGAGAATCTGATTATTGTTCTCCATTTTCTTTTTCATGTTGAATTTCACTGACTGGAATTGCTTTTTCTACAATAAAATTCTTCCAAAAGCGAACACCAAAATTTGTGGCTAGTTGTCAAAACAACCAGAATGCTATTTGCCTACACAACACATATTCTTGCTTTTCTTCTTTTAACTTGAAAAGACCTGTATATTGTTGAGAATAAGAATGCATGTAGTTCGGAGAAGACTGAATTGCCCAGCATCCTTTGAATAAAGACTTGCTCCGTGGGATGTAGGGTGGAAATTGTTCATGGGCCTTCCAAGGTTTTGAAAGGCCTCCTTCCAGTTCTCAGGTCCCTTTTTCTTGCTTCACATCTCTTCCCCCTGCTGTTCTTTATGCCTGGAACTGATGGCTGTTATACTGTGACGGTGAGTGACAGTGACGAGATAAGAGCAGCCATACCACTAAGCTTACTGGACAGACTTAATAGTGTAAGCCAGAGATGCTGAGGCTATCAGCAACCCCCAGCCATGCAAGTAGTTAATTCATGGAGCCCAGGACTATTGTTCTTTTGTCTCTTCAGCATTGTGCAAACCAGCTTGTAATTTACATAAACCTTTGTGATCTCTTCAAAGTCTCCTAATGATAGATAGACCTATTGTGGTAGTTTGAATAAGAATGGCCCCATTGGCTCATGTATTTGAATGCTTGGTCATCAGGGAGTGACACTGCTTGAGAGGGATTAGGGGGTGTGGCTTTTTGGAGTAGGTATGACCTGTTGGAGGAAGTGTGTCACTGGGAGTGGGCTTTGGGGTTTCAAAAGCCCAAACCAGCCCCAGTGTCTCTCTCTTCCTGCTGCCTGTGAATCCAGATGTAGAACTCTTAGCTATTTCTCTAGCACCATGTCTGCTTGTAGGCCACCGTGCTCCCTGCCATGATAACATTGGACTAAACTTCTGAAACTGTAAACAAGCTGCAGTTAAATACTTTCTGTAGCTAGAGTTTTCCTGCCTTGCCCACAGTCAGGACAAATCTTTGTCACCTGCCAGTCCCACAGCCACTCAGACCCAACCAAGTAAACACAGAGACATATTGCTTACAAACTGTATGGCTGTGGCATGCTTCTTGCTAGCTGTTCTTACAGCTTAAATTAATCCATTTCCATAAATCTATACCTTGCCACATGGCTCGTGGCTTACTGGCATCTTCACATGCTGCTTGTCCTGGCGGCAGCTGGCAGTGACTCCTTCTGCCTTCCTGTTCTTTCTTTTCTCCTCTCTGTTAGTCCCGCCTATACTTCCTGCCTAGCCACTGGCCAATCAGTGTTTTATTTATTGACCAATCAGAGCAACATATTTGCCATACAGAACATACCACAGCAACTTTCCTTCATAAGAGTCATAAGAGTCCCTCATGGTCATGGTGTCTCTTCACAGCAGTAGAACACTAAGACATTTATATTAGATTTTAAATTGAAAATCAGTACTTTGATATTCCATTTTGTAGAGTTGATCATTGTGTGATTATGAAAAGTTTCATTTAGAAAGCTTATGCTTTGGGGTGGAAGTGGGGGTATAATTTGGTGGTAGAGTGTTTGCCTGTCATAAGGCCTTAAATTCAGTCCCTAGAGCTACAAAGAAAGAAAACTTATGGTTTAGATTAAATAATATATAATATGCAGAAAGTATAAGAAGAAAATGCAAATACTTTGGATTTAAATTAACATGAATGCAATTTACTTTTTAAATAGAAAACTCTGTTGATAAATATAATTTTAAAAATGCTGCATTCCACTGTTGGAACAAAAGTAATTCTATCATTCCAACAAGGTATGCTTTGTCAAGTTTTCTTTTAATTAATGTTTGTGCAGTATGTATTTTCCCATCTGTTTTATCTGCTTTACATTTCTATTTGTAGCTGTCCCAACAGGGTCTTATACTTCCTACAGTGTCTGACAATCTCTCTTTTTCACTGCTGTGTTTACATGACTTGCTTGAATGTAATTATTGGTGTGTAGGTTTAAGTATACACACCTAATCCCACTGTCTCCTCTATTTTACATTTTTTTGTTGGTTTCTTCTTTCTTTTACTCCCTTGCTGTGGGATGGTCTGTATGTCAAATATGTTGCTGATTAGTCAATAAATAAAACACTGATTGGCCATTGGCTAGGCAGGAAGTGTAGGTGGGACAAGGAGGAGAATAAAGCTGGGAAGTGGAAGGCTGAGTCAGAGAGACACTGCCAGCCACCACGATGACAAACAGCATGTGAAGATGCCGGTAAGCCACGAGCCACGTGGCAAGGTATAGATTTATAGAAATGGATTTATATTTATAGATTAATTTAAGCTGTAAGAACAGTTAGCAAGAAGCCTGCCACAGCCATACAGTTTGCAACCAATATAAGTCTCTGTGTTTACTTGGTCGGGTCTGAGCTGCTGTGGGACCTGCGGGTGACAGAGATTTGTCCTGACTGTGGGCCAGGCAGGAAAACTCAAGCTACACTCCCTTCGTTTTGGATTATTTGAAAATCACAAGCTAGTCAGGTGGTGGTGGCACACACCTTTAATCCCAGCACTCAGGAGTCACAGCCAGGTGGATCTCTGTGAGTTCTCAAGGCCAGCATGGTCTACAGAGTGAGATTCAGGACAGGCATCAAAACTACACAGAGAAACCCTGTCTCAAAAAACAAAAAGAAAGAAAGAAAAGAAAAGCAAAAAAAAGAAAATGAAAATCACAAGTTCATCTATTTTTTTCATACTTTCAAGCTGTCAGGCTGTCCTGTTTTGTGGCTGTTGCTACAAAGTCAGATGCTAACCCTCCCTACTTGACTCACCTCATGACTCAGTCTTTTAGTCCTGACCCTTTTCAGTCCACCAGTTCACCTCCAAATTTTTTCTTTCAGAATTTTCAAATAGTGCTAGATGTATCCTGTTAAAATTTTATTGTAATAAGTAAGGTAGAGTGTGTTTATTCTATCTGTAACTTTTGGAGACAGAGTCTCATGTTATTCTATCTGTAACTTTTGGAGACAGAGTCTCATGTAGCTATCTGCCATGTAGCTAAGTAGGTCCTGTTCTGCTAACCTGCCTGCCCCTATCTCCTAAGTTTTGGCAACACAGGAATACATTATCATGCAGGTGAATGCAGGACAGAGAAAAGGACCCAGGGCTTTGTGCATGCTAGGCAAACTCTGTACCAACTGAGCTGGGTTCTCTCCACACTGATCTTCTTGTTTAGAACTAGAAGCCGCCATGATTTTTTTAAAAAACATGTATTTTAAAGTTTCTTTTCCTATTCCTATGATATTATTTTATGATTCATAAAATTATATAGATATCATTTTTCAACATGACTTTGATAGTTCAATTTTAAAGGAAATTTAATTGGGTTTTACAAACAAAATATATTTGAAATACCATTGCTATGCTGGGTTATTATTAGCATGTTTTTAACTGTAACCGGATCAGGAGTAGGAACATGGCTAATATGGCATACATGCTGTCTTTTAGAACAGTGACAACACATATTTAACCAATATTAGATAACAAATCAAATTTGGCCTCATTGTACCATAATTAATAATCTAATAATTTAAAATGAGTGGACTTGTTAGAACATAACGAAACTTTATTTTACCAGTGTCTATATACAATAATTAATAACATATTTTCAAGAAAAAAAATTACTAGATGCCAAATATATTTCATTGAACTTAAGACTTCTGTCAGAGTGTGACTCAATCGTTGGCTTACAATAAAGAAGATAAAAATTACAATACTGTAACATCAGAGGGGCTGTATCAAGTATCCCATCTCCTCCACTGGTCATGCCTGTGGACCAGCAACTACTGCATGGGAGTCAGCACCTGTCAGTGAAGGAGCACACATGGAGGAGAGTGAGCATCCATCGGAGTTAGCTGGAGGACAGGTGAACAGCCTACCAGGCTCAGCCTCAGAGCCCTGGACTGCATTTCTAGCAAGTCCCCTGGTGGGGTTGATGTTGCCCATCTCGGACCACACTGAGGATAGCTGTTTTATCGAGATGATTTAGTTTGCATGTCTCTTTGTAAAGCCAGGCTGATCGGTTCCTTTATCCTTGGTAGCATCATTTGTCACCCTGAATGCTGAAGGGCTTTCTATACATGACTCTCCCATGTGGTCTGTAACATGCTATATCCCTGTGGACGGTGCACATAGGAGAAAGTTGTAGATTCAAACAGATTTTGGGGACTGGGGACATGTCTCAGTAGGTAAAGTGCTTTCTGTGAAAGGTGAGGACTTGAATTCCTGACCCCAGCACACGCATAAATAAAGCTAGATGTGGTTGTGTCTGTCTCTAGTACCAGTGCTTCTATAATGATATGGAAGACAGAACCTAGAGATGCTCCAGAGGCTGGGAGGCCAGCTGTCCTGGCACACAGAGCAGTGAATGGCAATAGAACCTGTCTCCAACACGGTAGAGGATGAGGACCAACATCCAAGGTTATTCTCTAACTCCCACATGTGTGCTATGACACATGTGCTTGCACACACACACACACACACACACACACACACACACACACACACGCAGTGTGAGTGGGAGAGACTGATTTTTTTTTTAACAGATTTTGGTTCAACTCCTGGGTCCTGCTTTTGGTAATTGTGTGATCTTTGAATCTTCACTTTATAGTTCCATTTTTCTTTGTGTCACACATATAAAGAAGAAAGATCAATGTTTCTGTATTGTAGTCACTAAGATTTGATGGGATAACATATCTGTGCATTGAGCATGAAATTCCGGCAAGCCATAGTCTCTGTCTGGGCCAGCCCCGAGGGTGAAATGATCAGTCTAAACTTGCTTACAGTTAGGGACACATTGGAAGAGCATCATTAGATACGGGTATGAAGGGAATCTATTCCAGTGCATTGTGGGAATTGTGAGAGGTTAGGAGAGAAGAATCAAAACCAGGAAGGAGAATGACAATCAGGGGAATCAGAAGATTCTAGTCAGATGGCTGGAAAGACACAGAATATACCTGAGGCAGGATAGATCATGTACCCCATAAGAAAGAAGGACCACAGCTCATTTATAATGAGCACTACCTGAAGTCTTTGCTTTTATGAATTCATTGCATACCTGTCCTATGGTGGGAATGGTAGAGGCAGGATTTGAACCTTGCAGGCAGCTCTGGCCCCCATTGTTGTTCTATCTCTCTATGGCAGCTCTCAAGAAATGCCAATCCTCTGCCTTCCTCTCCCTTCCCAAGCATATGGTATGCTGGACTATTTTGGCACATCTTGCTGAATGTTAAGACTCATCTGAAGTTCCTTTAAGATGATTTGCACAAGGGCTCCGTTCCGTTTTCCATGTAAGAATACTGAGTCTGAAGAAGCAGAGGCCTGTCACGGCTGTGTAGCCAAAGCATCTTACCTGAGGACTAATAGCCTTTTGAGTTTCCCATGGCTTCTGTTGAGCTCAGTGTGGCCATCAAAGATGATGGGCTGAGTGTGAGGGTGATGACTTAATCAGTAAAGTGCTTGCTAGGCAAGCAGGAAGATTTGGCTTTGATTCCCAGAGCCAACCCAGAAGTCACATGTCATAACACACACTTGTAATCCCAGTCCTGGACAGGTGGGGGCAAGTGTAGCCCACTTGGCAAGCTCCAGACTAGTGAGACACTCTGTCTCAACCATGGAAGATGGACAGCCTCCTAAGGACATGTCTGACTTCTGGCCTCCACATGTGCAAAAAAACTACACATAAACACACATACACACACACACACACACACACACACAGAGAGAGAGAGAGAGAGAGAGAGAGAGAGAGAGAGAGAGAGAGAGAGAGAGAAAGAAAGAAAATAATGGAAGTTTATAATGGAGATCCATTAGTCAAATTAGAGACTCTAATGCTGTTGTAGATCTTTGATTTTCCTACTTATTTCTATTACATCATGATAGCGTAGTTTTTTTCTGCTCCTCAGCCAGTGTCAGGTGTCTGCTCGCTGCCAGTGTGATTGTTGGACAGTTGAGATTTCCTGGAATTGAATAGTTGTCTTTCTTGGCTCCTTTTGTGTCATCTTTTGTCTTTTGCATGCTGAAATCCATTCCATTAGTTTGCCTTGCAGTAATTGATGGATATGTGATTGACTCTCTCAGAATTATAATTAGCTAGGATGACCTTTCATGCACCACTGAATTATTAAGATTAGTAAAGTGTGCCTGCAGCAGGATATATAATTTCTACAAAGTAACATTTTTAGAACACAATGTATATATGTAGTATTTTACATGCTCTAAAATATATTTTATAAATAACATATATATATAAATAACAAATATATTTCACATGTATAAAATATATTGCATTGGTAAATTGTCATGTGCTCTTCACATTTGTTAAAAGTGGATTCTGGGAGTCAGCAGATCTCTCATTGTCTCAGATTCAAGAATGTTTACATCAGCTGTCCTCCAGCCCCCCCCTATCCTGGGTCAGCCTGGGCCCATGGCTTTCTAATGTGAAGAGAGAGAAACAGGGAGCTGATAAGAGTGTCAAAAACCCTGTTCTTGAGGACGGATAGAAGGTAAACCATTTCCAGCCCAGGTCACTGTCTTTGATTTTGTAACATCACCATACCTCCTGTGGAACCCTCAAGTGGGTATCTGTTAAAGAAACTCAATGAGAACCTCAAGCTGAAGTTGAAGCTTCCCCAGTTGATCTCTGCTGGGTGTGGTAAACCCTGACTTTATGATGCTACCTTTGTTTGCTCTCTCTCAGGCTGTTCCAGCCCTCTCTGCTGAATATTGTAAACTCATGATTTGATGATGTTTTGCTGTCTGCTGTCTTTATCTATCTATCTATCTATCTATCTATCTATCTATCTATCTATCTATCTATCTATCTATCTATCTATATTATCTATCCATCCATCCATCCATCCATCCATCCATCCATCCATCTGCCACTTGATATATATGTGCAAAATATATATGCATATTTCCCTATGTCTTATAATATAATCTTCATCTCTATACATAAAAGAAGCTATCGTGCAAATGTGTATGCGAGTGCATTTGCATGTGTGTGCATGCACATGTGTGTACATGCATACACACACATACACATACTTAAATATACCTTACTGTTTATATGTATTTCAGTTGCGGTCATATTGTATCACTTTCTTATGGGTTTATCATTCTGAAACCTCCAGTAGCAGTGAACTGAAGAAGCCAAGTGTTGTCTGCCATTGTGTGTTAGAGATGTCATAGTAACTCTAAGGGTTTCAGTAAGAGTCTGTTCCCCTAAAGAAACTTGAAACTGAAAAGCTGCTACTGGGTCTCCTGGAGAGATGATGAATGGGAAGTCTGTTTCTTTCCTTCTGTGGAGTCTAGACAGACTGCAGAACAGGTGTGCCTTCCCTGGGGAGTGGGGACTCAGAATCCCTCCTAGCAACCAGGACTCCATGAAAATTGATCAGAAGTTTGGGTGAGAAGGATCTGATGCTCTGACATATCTCATTAGCCATAGATCTTGTTTTAATTTACTTTCTGTCTTTAGTTTCCATTTATTATCCTTACAGGCTAATTCTCTCTACAGCCTGAAGGTTCAAATGCTATTTTTCACTAAGTAAGGAGACAGTGTTCTCAGATCGCCCTTTGCAAGAGGAGAGACTCAGGCTCACATGGAAAATGAAACATTCTTTTTCCTACACACTGACAAACTCTACATGTGATTATCAAAGCCAGTATCTAACAAAGAAGTTGAACTCCAGTTTTTTTAAACTCAGACTTTGCCCCCCTTTGCGAGGGAACCCTGATGGCTCTTCAGAGGTTCCCTGTCCTGTGTGCTTTCTTTCCTATATACCTGCCTTGTATGTTTCAGTCTCCCCATGCATTGTAATTTGGGGGTAGAAAAATACTATTTGCTGAACAAAGTACATACTTAAGTGATTCACATTCATAAATATTTGAGTATGATCTATAAATGAAAGACATGGGGTTGTTTCCACATCACTTTAAATTGCTATCTACCTTTTTATAAATCAACAATGTATTTATTTTCCTTCCATGGTTTATGCAGTCATTTTTAAACAACTACACTTGCAAGCTGTTATCTGTTACCGAGGCAAAGTAACCCTACTGATGAATAGGGTGGGAAGGAAATTGCAGTATTTCCTGGGATATTATTGACTTTCTGTTCTTCACTGTGCAGACATAAGAATTAGAAGGTTGAGAATAAAATTTCAGTATCTGTCTGTAGTGGGATTAGTAATTCACTATGCAAGACTGTCCAGGCTCTAATTGTTATGATTTTATCAATTGCCTAATAGGGAAGGAGTCCTTGAGTGAATGATACAAGAAACAAAAGGAAGAGTCTAAAATATAGCATTGTTTATATCAGGACATTATCATTCAGGGTGATATCCAAAAGATTAGGAGATAGATAAAATAGATTAGTACACTAAAAGGAATCAGGAGATCCCATGGGGGCTTCTAGGGAGATGTCTCAGTGGGTAAAGTGCTCGCTGAGCAAGCATGCTGACCTGCGTTCAGATTCCAGAATCTATGTAAAAGTCAGACAGAGCATCACACATCTGTAAACCTGGCTCTGGGATCTGTCCTGAGCAGTGGCAACCAGGATAGGAAAAAAAAGGCTTTAGTTGTTGTTACCATGTTACTGTTCCCAGAGAGAGAGAGAACAGAGGCAGGAGCTGAGAGTTAGTGCCCAGGCATTGGTACCTTCCCCTGTGGACTAAAAGTGAAGGTGCCACCCTTGCCATACAGGTAGAGGGTGTTTGCAGGCTATACCAAAGAAAAAACTGACCATGTCAGCTTTATGGGCAGTCTAGTTGTCCTTCTCTGGAGGGTAATGTCTTGACTAGAGCCCAGTCATAACTTAAGGAAGCCTTTACCATCTTTCAAGTTCTTTCATGGTTTTTCAGACCCATAAGTTAACTTATTTCTTTAGCATCCACAACAGAAATCAGAGCACCTGTCTGTAGAACAGGAGTCAGGAGCCACTGTTGGTTCAGTTTGGACACATAAGCTTGAGTGCCATGATGGAACCCATTGGCTTCCACTTCCCTTTC
Organism: Peromyscus californicus insignis; assembly: GCF_007827085.1. Classification (NCBI taxonomy): domain Eukaryota; kingdom Metazoa; phylum Chordata; class Mammalia; order Rodentia; family Cricetidae; genus Peromyscus; species Peromyscus californicus. The sequence goes on along the minus strand of NW_026294436.1, from coordinate 13,159,041 downwards.
TTCAGAGTCCAGGAATGTGCTCCTTCCATGACCATCTTGTTATTTTCTTATGACCTCAGTCGTGCAGAAGTCATAAAGCTAAGACCAGGAGGATGCATATTTTCATAGGAGTGTCTGCTGACTTTGATGCAGATTCAGGGAGGACTTTTGCTGTTATTCTGTTGGTGCCAACGTCTTGAGCTCTTGTATCCACTGGAGCCCTGGACATTGGAGTTCCCAGAAGCATGAGGGTTGGCCCCGCCCTTTGTACATGTGTGTGTGTGTGTGGGGGGGACAGCACATACATGAAGAATCCAAAAGAAAATCTCAGCTGTCATTCTTGAAGTAGTATTTATCTTGCTTCAGAGTTCATCTTTTGTTTTTTGTTTTTTTGGTTTTTGTGTTTTGGTGTTTTTTTTTTTTTTGGTAATTTTTTTTTTGGATGGGGTATCGCTTGTTCCAAAACTTGGCCAGTAGGGTAGATTGGCTAGCCAGTGAGCTCCAGGGATCCACCTGTCTCTTTCTTTTCATCTCGGGGATTCCAAGCACAAGATTCCATGCCCAATTGTTGGCTCTGGAAATCCAGGTTTGCACACTTCCAGGACAAGCACTTTTCCAACTGAGCTATCTCCCCTGTCCTCGGCTCCCACCATTTGCATGGATCATCTACCTCAGAGACATGATAAACATCTATAGTGAATCCTGTGATGTGTTCTCCAGATCCCCTTTGTGATTTCCCCTATTTTTATACAGGACCAGAAACAAAAATAGAAGAGAGCTAAATCCCTCTTTGGGACTTGCCATCATGTACTGAGTGAATCTTTCCTGAGTTCTCTACTCCCGTCAGTGCCAGGCTTCATCCAGTGGGTAATCACCAAAAATATGACATTCAAGTTGTCATGCCTCAGCTAAGCACTGTTCTACTGGGCTACTTTTATGCCAAACCTCCTTCTACCCAAATCCTGATGTTAATCTCAAAAGTGGTCTTCCCAATAACTTTCTTTTGTGTTATGTGTTCATTATGATCTAAGAATCTAGAGAAAAACAATGTATAACTGCCTCAACGTGAGCAGTAGTGTTATAGCTCTTATTTTACAGCTTCCCCAACGCACCCAAGCGTAGCCTTGATCTTCGTGGAGGGTGTTTATCTTTATACTCTGACTTGCCGGAAGCACTCTTTTCAGAGAGCAGATTGCCTCCCACTTGACTGTGAGTGTACCCCGTGTTGAGACCTCCCCTCTGTGTATTGGTTCCCTCAGACATAGCATATCTTGGAACCAGACACATGGTCAGCCCTTCTAGAAGCTATATGTCAGCCACCCCAAGGCTACCTTTGATACTCCTATTGTATGTAATAAGACCCTAGATTCTATCTATTCTTTCCTGAGTTCAGTTTCCTATGTTCTTCAAGGGAGCTCAAGAAATACTGTATTCTGTCTCAAATATATCAAATTCATGTGGTTTTGGGACATCATCAGTGGAAAATTTCCTGGGCTATTAAAAATATAGAGCAGTCTGCCATCCCACCCTGAACATGTCACATATTGTCTACAATTAGAATCTAAAGTATCTAGACTACCAAATCTCCAAATAACCCTTCTAACATAATGACATCATAGCCCAGAGAACCCTGCAAACAGTATTTATAAAATGATGTCCACTTTCTTTTATTTTAAAATTCAAATTTTTGTTACCTCATGCATTGGCCTGGGGTTTTACGAAAACAATGTTGAGTAGTGTAACTTCTAACTCAAAAGTGGTTTAAAATTTAGATTTGCACTGTTAGACCTAAGTCGAGGTCAGGTCTCAGGGGATGTGCCTAAAGCTGCAGAGTACTCCATCAAAAGAAGAGAGATTCTTTCACAGAAGGTCATGTTGATTTTAGTGTTTATGTTCCCACCAAATCATTGCAAACTGGCTCTCCTGACGCTTCTAAGGCAAGAGGAAATATGAAATGGAATTTTGCATGTGAAGAGGTAGATAGTATTTCCTTTGCAAATATTTGCTTTATTTTAAAATTGTGTGTGTGTGTGTGTGTGTGTGTGTGTGTGTGTGTGTGTGTGTGTGCGCGCGCGCGCGCGTGTGCATGCAGGTATCCATGAAGGCTAGAAGAAGATGTCCAGTACTCTAAAGCTGGAGGTACAGGCTGTTGTGAACCATCTGCTATAGATACTGGGAATGGAACTTGGGTCACCGGGAAGAACAGGAAATGCTCTTAGCTGCAGAGCTATCTCTTCATCCCCAATAACTTCCCATTAACAGCACGAGAAGTGAATCTGTTCTGACCCAGCATAGTAGAAGATGAAGCATCCAACATGTTTTTGCAGCATCACTCCTTGGTCAGGGGCTAAGTGATGTTGTGCATGCTAGGAAGGGGAGCAAGGAAAGGAAATAGACTAGGGGGACTTGTGACAAGTTTTCTCTCTTTGGCTGATTCTCTTTAATGAGTTATGTTGGCAGATTACCACTTACGATACTCATCTATCTAGAGAATTTGTGATGGGTTAGAATTTAATCATAGAAATGTAAAATGTATTTAAAGAATTAAACCCAAAGACTGTTTTGTGAGTGGTAAATAGAAAGAACACTTACAGAAATCAGCAATAAAAGATAAGGCAGCTGTTGCAGATGTAAACTCTCTCATGAGTCATCACTTTTATTGATTTATTTAGTAGTTGATTGCACGTGTGTATGTGCATGCCCACATGAGTACAGGGACTGTGGAGGCCAGGAAAGGGTGTTGGATTCCCTGGAGCCAGAATTACAGGTGGTTGTGAACTACCCAGTGTATAGGTTCAGGAAACTGGGTTAGGTCCTTTGCAAGAGCAGCCAGTATTCTTAATCACTGAGCCATCTCTCCAGTGCCCATGGACCATAATTTTTCAATGACTTCTACAGGTTGGCAATGACTTTAATTTTCTTTGATTGTGTTAATGTTTCAAAGCTCTGGATTCTCCGTATTTTATTCCTCATGATTTTTTTCTGATCCTCAATTATACTTCTTTCAGTTCTGAGTACTTTAACAACCACATGAATGAAATCATACATATATAAGCACGTATACACATGCACAAACGTGTACTCGCACATACTGCTTCCTGACATTTTCTTCAAAATTGGACACTAAGGGAAAAAGCCCTAACTGCTGACATTACAATGAATGGATATGGGTTGTGTAGATGATTTGCTTTGAAAAGTACTTACCTCACAAGTATGAGGAATCCAACACCCATGTAACTGTAATCTCTGAATCATTGATATCTAGGGTCAATGAGAGAGCCTGTCTTGGAAAATAAGGAGATGATTGGGAAGACAACCTCTGGCCTTCCACATATACATCCATACACAAACATGTACGTGCACAATATGTCCCAAAACATGAATATGAAAGGAATAAAATTATACTAGCTGCATGAATTATAAGCTACACCACTGTAGGCAATGTGGACCAATGCCCAAAATGCATGATGTCTTACAGTATGTCAATTTATCCTCAGAATGCTATTGAAACACAGGCGCATATAGCAGACTCTGGGAACCTGGGAGCTCAGTTCAAAGCCACAGTCAGGAGCCCGGGTGCAGTGAAACTGTTGTCTTGCTACTGGTAATACTTTGGCCACACTACCTCCCCTCACTGTTATACCTTTATATCCTTCCATATGGTTCTAACTTAGAACAATTTCTGATCAAGAAACAAACTGCATAAATGACTTTAAAAATACCTGTTTTATATTTAGCCATTTGAACTTTTAAAAAATCATGCATGTGCCTGTTGGATTGCAGATTTACTGTTTCCTGCCTGTTTAGGCTCGTGGCTAGAGATAAAAGAGCATTTTTCTAGGAACTTTCAGAAAAATCCACACTCAATGAGACGATGAGCCTGAACGGCACTGCTTGGGGTACTGATAACAGTTATCCAGTTCGCAGCTGTGCAGAAAGGCTATTGTTTTCAAAGCCTCTTGGGGCACTGGGATGCTAGACAGATGCCAGGGAGGCTGAGGCTGATTAAATAGTCTCAGAAGGACTGGTCCACTCACTTCCATAAGCTTTTAAAGTTCCAATAGAAATTGAAATGAAAGAAGTTTTATGACAGTAGTTAGCAAAGGCTAGGCTCGGAGAAATTAGAAGGCAGACTGTCTTGTAAACAATGTGCAATTTGAATTGGAATCAGCCTTGGCGATTTTCCTTGTAGACTCTCAGCATTCCTCACACAGAGCCTATTCCACCCAAAGCAGTGATGGACAGTAACACTTATTTTTATGTGAGCAGTAATCTAAACCTTCCTTATTTACCAGGCTTTCTTAGGCGTTTTACAACACTTGTAATAGTTCTGTGAGTTTATCTTTTCTTTGAAATGGTTTTGTGGCAATAAAAGATAACTCTTTAACAGTTTCTCCTAATCTGTTTTCTCAGTTGTATAATCATGCAAAAGTGGCAGTATCCACTCAGAAGGAAGCTTTGTTTTTCATTGCGGCTTTCTTGCTGGCATGTCTGTGACTCATGTTGCTGGAAGACCCTTTTAGAAAGATTTCTTTGCATGGGCAAGACTGTAATGAAAGAAAACCCTACAGTTAAGTTATTAGAACAGTTGAAGACTCTGCTTCAAGTTGTAATCACTGTTGTTTCCATGCGAACGGAGCTGTAAATTCCAGCTCCATAACCTGTCACGGATTTCTGTGCATCCAGTTCCTTTCATCCCTGATGATGTTTTCCTTACAGCTTTAGACTTGATAATGAACACCCATGCTAACGTGAAGCCCGAGTGAGGTGGAACGGTTGCTGATTCAGCATTGCTCAGGATCCCTGTGAGGGGACTAACCCCCGACATGCTTCTCAGTGAGCTGTCCCTCAAAATTGGGCCTGATTTCTGTGGTGGCTGCTGGGCAAAGAAGGCTTTTGTTTCAGCACCAAGGACAGAACTATGAAGCCAGCCTGGGTATTACCAGTCTGCAGGGAAGCAAATCTTTTTTTTCCCCCGAGTAAATTAATTAATTAATTGATTAATTTGTTTATTTGTTTACTTACTTACCTATCTATCTGTCTATCTATCTATCTATCTATCTATCTATCTATCTATCTATCTATCTATCTATCTATCTATCTATCTATTTTTAATTTTACATCCAGGTGGCAGTTTCTCTTCCCTCCTCTCCTCCCAGCCCAGCCCCACCCACCTCTGTTCCCACCCCCCAATCCACTCCTCCACTGTTTCTGTTTTGGAAAGGGCAGGTCTCCCTCTAAGTATACATGAAGGAGGTAATCCTGGCAAGGGTTTGGGGGGATTGACATGGTGGTGGGCAGGGGGTGAAGCCTAAGAGCTGCTTTCTAGGGAACAGAGAGAAATGCACATTAAAGTTCCCCAAAGAGCATGCCAGTTGTGGCGTGTATTCTAGATAGAGCAAAGAAGTCAGTAGCCAATGGGAGAGGAAATGTGATGGGGTTTGCTGTGTGCTAGGCCCTGGGCTCGCCAGCTCTCTGTCACATACAACTTTAGAAGAAACTCATATTCACTTATCAGAAATTGCATCCCCTTGATTTATGATCTGGTCAAGTCCTCCTTGATAGGCTTTGTGAACTCATCTGACCGGAAAAAAAAAAAAAAAGAAAAAAAAAAGCAAGAAACCGCAGCTGGGTCTGGCATGTAAAAATGCATGTAAAAAAAAAAAAGGCCTATCTATCTATCTATCTATCTATCTATCTATCTATCTATATATATATATATATGTATATATATATATATATAATTTCAAACAGCTCAGAGATAATAAATTGAGTGCCCTGTCAATGCCAGATAAATAAACATATTCATTGTAAATGAACTGACAATGGAATTATTGATTATAAATCCAAGGTTCGACTTTTGGAACATCTCCCTTCAGTTCCTGAGAAAGGGTGTGTCTCCTGAGCCATCCGTAGTTGTGTCCTAACAGTGTCTCACAAAGCAGCCACTTCCCTCTGTGATTCATTACCCTGGAGTCACTCAGATCCCCCTCTGGTACTCATTGCAGTAACCTTGCTTTGCGTCTCAGCAACACTATGTACATCCGGTGCCTTCTACAGAAGCTGGGTTTTGCCCAATCTACTGACATTTCTTCAATGTAGAAAGAAAGCAACAGGGGAAGACGGAGCTAATTACAATATGTCTACCATGTTCTGGTGTTTACTGTCTTTAGACATAAGTGCATAGCTGCTATAGTCTCATTTTTCTCAAGGGGAGTCCATTTGTGGACCCAGTGGCCATATTTACTCAGTCTTCTCCAGGTTTGTAAAAGAATATTTTTTGTGCATGTGTGTGCAGGCCCATGTGCACACTTGTGTGAATGAGTTTGTGCACATGCCTGTGGAGGCCATCGGTGGACATTGAGTGCTTATCTCTATTGCTCTCCACCTTATTTTCTAATGTAGGATCCCTCACTGAACCACGGGCCTCACTCATTCAGCTAAACTACACAGTCAGCAGACCCCAGAGATCCCATCTCTGCCTCCCCAGCCCTGGGATTATAAGCACATATCACTGTGGGTTTGAGAGATGGCTCACCATTAAAGAACACTTGTTGCTCTTCCAGAGGACTCAAGTTCAGATAGTAGTACCCATTTGGGGTGGCTCACACTGCCTGTAACTCTAGCTCTGATGGATCTGGCATTCTCTTTTTATCTCTGCATGTACCATGTGGTATACACACATATACAACAAATAAAGTATTGTTTTTATAAAAGAAACAAGAGCTCATCACCATTCCAGGCTTATATATAAATTCTATGGATCAGACTCCAGGTCTGTGTGTTTGCACAGCAAGCCCTTTGCCAACTGAGCTGTCTCCCCAGCTCCTGGGTTTGTAGTGATTTCTATAACTATAAGCAAATTAACTATAAAGATCGATTCATTAAAGAAATTATTTTCTAGAGCATTTTAGTTAATCCAATATTGTTAGGCATCCATCTCTCTAGAAATAAAATTAAGTGGGAATTGTCTTTTAAATATATATATATATATATATATATATATGTGTGTGTGTGTGTGTGTGTGTGTGTGTGTGTGTGTGTGTGTGTGTGTGTGTGTATACATATATAAATTGATAGGCCTGCTATGGAAATCATATTAAGTCACATACCATATCAAATCCTTAAGCACCTCTGAAAAGGGAAACCAAAATGACTGTGAGGGTTCCTACCTGAGGGATCTGCTTTGTTATTTTCACAGCAAACAAGGAACTGACTTGAAGGACATAGACACATTTGTCCTTCAACATGGTGCTGAGTCTTCGTATTTGTGTTAGACTTTTGTACTTTTCTTTCTGCTACTTCACTCATAAGTCTGTTCTTTTCATTAACTTACATGTGTATATGTTGGTGCTCATGTGTCACAGGGCCAGTGGGAGGATCAGAGGGGCACCTGAGGGAATGAGTTCCCTCCTTCCACCACGTGTCCCAGGGATCAATCTCAAGGCATTGCCTTGGAGACAAGCACCTTTATCTGCTGAGCCATCTCACTGGCCCTTCTTTTATTTTGACATACTGCTTGACACTTCTACTGAAAATCTGCATAGCACCCTGGAACAGCATGCTACCTACAGACAATATATGTCTCTTGTCTAATATATATGCATTAACTTCTATAAGGGTTTTATATCTATGTCACTTGTTACATTTTATCTTTCATATGCGCATGCACGTGTGTGTGTGTGTGTGTGTGTGTGTGCACATGTGTGTGTGTATGAAAACATACTCCTGCCACAGTATACATGTGGAGTTCAGAGGACAACCTCAAGTGGCTTTCCTTATCATTTACCTTTTCTGAGTCAGTGTCCCTCCTGTTCACTATCATGTACACCAGGCTAGCTCACCCTTGAGCCTCTGGGGATAGCCTCCACCTTCCTTGTCGTCATAGTAGACCTGAGATTATAAATGAACATTACTGTTTCCAAGTTTACATAGGTCTTGGGGATTTGAACTCAGGTCTTCATGCTTGTATTGCAAGTATTTTTAAATGGAATCATTTCCCTAGCCCCTCGATTTCATTATTAAACAAAGCTCAGAATAACGCCAGTAGTTGACTTTTTTTGTCTTCACCTTGGAGAATAAAATTGACCATTTGATTTGTGTCAAGGCTTTGACTTGACAGTGTAGAATTCTGTTACAGAGTCTTGGTTCCCATGAGGCATGGATAACTAATGGCTTCCCCTGCTACCTCTAGGAGCATTCATGTCCTGTCTTTAAAAGTTTATCATGGAAGTTGAGCTCAGCCAGATTTCAGTCGTGTTTTGTACAGGGTCTTGACTTGGGGTGGATGTTTTCATTTAAATGTGTCTAAGAATGATGGGCATGCAACCCTTGAGATGGTGTTTAGAACACAGAGAAAAGCAGGTGGGTGGGGAGAGACAGGGAGGCAGTGACCCAGTGGCCACCAGGCACAAGTGATAAGGTCTCAGTTGTGTGGGAACTTTAGGGAGTTGTGGATTTCTCCCCATCCACCTCTGAGAACTCATCTGTCTTTCCTTTCTTCTTCACCTTTATTTTCTTCTCCAACTACAAAGACGAGCTTTGGCGGTGCCGGAAGGCCAGGTTTGTATAGGCTTTTCCTCTGTAACTATTTTAAGCTGGAGTCTGCATGCCAGCTCTGCTCTTCGTCTGGTTCCTTGACTTGGGGTGTGAAGAATCTCTTTTATCCATCCCAATTTAACAGTGAAATGGAGATACAAGTTTCTCTCCAAGGAAAGATTTGAAGTGGAAAGAATGTAAGGGCTGGAGAATATGGGTGATGCTGCAAAACACCATCTTCAGGACATGACATGCCTGTCGTACACATGAACCCACAGCAGCTGCACTTACCTCCCCAAGACCTTTGCAAGACAGGACCAGTCAGCATCCCACCATGGGTGGAGGAAGGGCTCATGATGTTCCCACCTCTGTCTGAGGATTTATAGGCAATGAATGGCGTCTCTGGGAGGGAGAGACGTTTTCTTCTGTGGTGTGGCCACTAAGTTGCCTTTGCTCCTGTGATTAACCCCAGCTCATGTTCATGAAGCAACTGTAATTAAACCCAGCGGGTCACAAAATAAAGAAAACAGAAAGACTCAGAAGTTGGAGGGGATGTATTGGCGAGAATTGGTCCACCAGGACTGAGAGCGGGGTGAGAAGGTGAGGGTGGGAGAATCACTAAAACACATTACACACATGTATGACATTGCTCAGTAATGGAAAAGTGAGTCCTTATCAAAACGGAAAGCTCTGAAAATTAAATGAGAATATAGTATGTGAATACTTGAAGTGCATTCTCAGACCATTAGCCCACATGCACTGAATTTCAACTAAATCGAATACAGAGTCCAGTTTTTTTTTCCCATCCATCAATGAAATAAAAGTAAAAATAAAACCATTTGAGTACTTGGCACTTGTGGATGTGGAAATCTGTTTTTCTTTAGCTTCACCTTGGCTGTCAGGGACACAGCTCTATCGAGTCTCCATTTCAATGGCAGGGGTGCCAGCTGCCCCCACAGCTGGCAGGGAAGTCACAGGATTGATTGACAGCCTCCACAGCCACTAAAGAGAGAGGAGCTGGGATGGGTGCCGAAGCTCACTGGAGAGGAGCGTGTTATCAACGAATTATAAGCTATTCAGAAGTCTACCCAAAGTGGGCCTTGCAGTAAATCTTTGGTTCCGTCCTGTGAGAAGAGAGATGGCCGTTCTCCCTGTGTCCATCATGGCACAGTGATTACTCGATACCGTGATGTGCCCATTTATCTTCCTTGCTCCCAAGAAAGGAAAATGGGCCCACTCTAGAATCTCCATTCAGCTTCACTACTTTAGCTTCTTGATGGCTCTGAAGTAAAAGGGGAGGGATTATAGGTGGCTGGAAAGTGGGTTTTTGTGATAACTAGAGAATGAGGGAGACGGTAGCCCCTCATTGTTGATCACTCTTGCCCATGAACATGTGCACAGGAGTACACAGCTGTAAAACACACCAACACGGAATGCTTTCCTTCAGTGCTTTCTCTGCTTGCTGATAGCTGGAATTTGATATAAGCTGCTTCTTTCTTTTTCACAGCATGTCATGATAGGTGTTTTTGCTGAGACTCCATAGGGTAGTACCTTGTCCAAAAAGACCTTTCCTTTTTCAATAAGAGATTTCTCCCCCCAATAAGAGTTTGGGGGAGATCCCTTCCAGGAAGGGCTGGAGAGATAGCCCAATGGGTAAAAAAAATGGTTTCTGTGCAATCATGAGGACCTGAGTTTGATCCCTACAGCCCAAATAAAAACAAATGGATGTGGTAGCATAGACTCATAATTATGGCACCGAAGAGGCAGGAACAGGTGGATCCCTCTGGCTTACTGGATAGGCAGGCTAGACCAATTGATGAGTTTCCAGTAAAAATGAGAGACCCTTCCTCAAAAACAAGCAAGCAACAGTAACAGAAACTGGCAGAGAGTGATGGAAAAAGACAAACCAGTGTTATCCTCTGGCCACCACATATATCTACACACATGTTCACTTGCACATGAACACACATACAAAAATGCACATGCATGTGCATGAGCACACACACACACACACACACACACACACACACACACAGAGAGAGAGAGAGAGAGAGAGAGAGAGAGAGAGAGAGAGAGAACTCAGGTCCTCAACATGTTTCCTAGAACATGGCCACCACATCTGCCTTTGTCGATGGTATGTAGAGTCATGAATGACAGCAACTTGTCATGATATATGTAAGATGTTACAGGCACGGCACAATTTTGCATCTTGTATACATCATGTGGAAGACCATATTTGCTCTTAGGAGGACCTTCCCAAACCCACAGCATCTTAGGAAAGTGTAAGTGCTTCACAAACTTTATCTCAGCATCCCATTGTGTGTTCTGGGAGTGACCATCCTCTGGCTATAATGATTCCAGCCTTGTGAGCCATTAGATCAACTAAGAGAGACTGATAATCTCAAGGAAGATAGCCTTCTAGTTCCTTTATTTTTCCTTACTCTTGAGAATCTACACATATAATCAAAGCTAAATTGTAGCTAGAGTTTTCCTGCCTGGCCCACAGTCAGGACAAATCTCTCTCACCTGCCAGCCCCACAGCCGCTCAGACCCGACCAAGTAAACACAGAGACTTATATTGCTTACAATCTGTATGGCCGTGGCAGGCTTGTTGCTAACTGTTCTTACAGCTTAAATTAATCCATTTCTATAAATCTATACCTTGCCACGTGGCTCGTGGCTTACCGGCATCTTCACATGCTGTTTCTCATCGTGGCGGCTGGCAGTGTCTCTCTGACTCAGCCTTCCACTTCCCAGCTTTATTCTCCTCCATGTCCCGCCTATACTTCCTGCCTGGCCACTGGCCAATCAGTGATTTATTTACTGACCAATCAGTAACACACTTGACATACAGACCATCCCACAGCAGCTAAACAATTCTTCATGTTCACCTTCATACTTGAAGATCTCTGTGCAGCTGACTAAAATTTTCTAACACAATCACCCAAAATGTATTTCTTCAAAAATATGCCATGGTCCACCCAACACGTCTGAGTCTTTCATCCTTAGTCTGTACAAAAAGTCCAAGAAAAATAATCTGTAGTTACTACCAATAATTCCCATTTAATTAAAGTTTGTTACCTTAAAGGCTAACATAAATTGTCTTAGTCTTTTACAATCCCAGCTGTGCTGTGTAATCCCTACACGTGGATTTACTATGATTTTATATGGGGTTAGCAGATGAGAAGCAACAAAGCAGGAAGCCTCAGATGTAGCATTTTAGAAATGCAAATCAATTTCTTTTCATTTCATTCAGCCTTAACTATTTAAAGGAAAAAATGGAGTTTATCCATCAGTAAGTTTTATTGATATTAACTAATCAAATCCTGAGTCTAATGGATCATTCTAGAAGACTACAACTATATAAGAAAAGTTGTCTGTCCTGATTAGCTTTGACCATCAACTTAATACAGTGGTGTGCAGTCATCTGAAAGAAGTCTCAGTCGAGGGATTACCCAGGTCAAATTGACTGTGGGCAATTCTGTGGGGGATTGTCTTGATTGTTAATTAATGTAGGACCACCATCCCTAGGTGGTCAACACCATCCCTAGGTGGTCAACACCATCCCTAGGCAGGTAGTCCTGGGCTGCATAAGAAAGCTAGCTAAGCATAAGCCTAATGAGCCAGCCAGCAAACAGCATTCCTCCAGAGTTTTCTGCTTCATGTAGCTGCTTGAATCCCTGCCCTGACTTCTGATAGACTTTAACCTGGGAGTATAGACGAAAATAAACCCTTTTCTCCCTTAAATGGCTCTTTTGTCAGAGCGTTTTTATCACAGCTAGAGAATATCATGTATGCTAGGTTTTTAAGGATTAAATTGTTACAATGGGGAAAGGACTGATAAGGTGACATTGCCTTCAGGACACATTTATGAGGAAGGAAGAATTGATTCATCCCTGTGGGGGGGGGGGCAGGGAGAATCTGAATGAAATCAAAACTAAGCAACAACAACCACACACTGCAGATGATGATGAGGTCATAGAGAAGATGTTATGGACACAGTAATATACACCAGTCAGAAGATCCAGTCATGAGACTCCAGTCTCAGTGTCAAGGTAACACTGGAAATCAAAGAATATTGAGGAAATTAAGTAAAACACGAAAAGCTTCATGGTTGATCTTCCTTGTCAGCTTGGCTGGATTTAAGATCAACTAGGACATGCTGAGGCACATTCTGGGTGCTTCAAGGGGGGATTAATGGAAGGAGAGAACCTCCTTGAATGGGGACATCCTCCTTACATGGGCAAGAAGAAAGGGGAGGAAGTGAAAATGTGAGTGAGTGCTGGGATTCATCTCTGCTTCTGGGTCTGCTATGATGTGAACATCCTCCCCTATGCTGGGAACTAAGCCCCTCCCACCGTGTTTCCACAGCCACTGTGGACTCAACACTGCTGAAACTGTGAGCCAAGATAAGGCCTTTGTCCCTTGTGTCTGTCAAGTGTTTTTACTATCGTAATTCTGGAGGTACTAATACAAGGAGAGACAGAAAGAGGTTTCACTCTCACTCCCTGCCTCTTCTCTTGTTTTTCAATAACTGTTCCAAGTAATTGTAAGAAGAAAATAGTGGTTCTCCTAATTAAAGCTCATGGAGCATTGAAACACCCCTCTATGGGAGGCAGCAAGCCTCAGGTGCAGCCGGGCCAGATGGAAGATTAGGGGACCTCTCCAGAAGATCAGCTACACTCTTACCAAAAAGACAGATGCCATATCTGTGAGTTATGCTTCCCAGCAACTCTTCGTCTGGATGATACAATGAGACTTGGAGTGAAAATAGCTGGTGAACAGCCTAAATAATGCAGTAAATGTCATGCCACATTCTCAGCTCTTCTTCAGTGTCTGTATTACAGAGCTCAAATGGACTGCGGCCATTAATGTCTGTTTTCTTTTATTTCAGCATTCATCATTTTTGTTTGAATCAATATAAAATGGAATCTTTGTTCTTTAACATTTAAATAAATTGGTATCCTGCAGCGTGTCATCCTCTGGCCTTTTTGGTGTGGCTGGTCCCCCACCATCCTATCCCTGGAGATGGGAAGAAATTGGTTCAGCTTATTTAAAGCTTGGCTCAATTCTGTGCTTAACTCTTTCGAGTCCTCTTTGAGAGTCTTCACTGAGGACTCTGTAAATTTCTGCGTGAGAGAGAGAGAGAAAGAGTAGGAGGCAAGAAGCCAAAGGCTATTGTCCTTCCGAATACTGTCCACCTTGGTTTCTGTTTTTGTTTTAAGATGCCTCACTGGCCTAGAGCTCAGTGATTGACTAGGTACTTTCCTTTTTTGATCCCACCCCCAATGATCCACCTGTCTCTGTCTCCCCTGCAATGGGGTTATAAGCATGCATCATGACACTCCGCTCTTTTTATGTGGGTTCTGAGAACTGAACTCAGGTCCTCAAGCTTCTGTGGCATGCACTTCACCACCTGGGCCGTTTCTCTAGCCCTGTGTTTCATCTTTGATCCTCTTTTCACTCTGTGTGTTGAATGAGTCACCAAGGTAACTATTTTGGCTGAGTTGACTATAGTTCTCCATCTGACAATTGGAGTAATCACCAGACTCCACCTGACTGTAGTAACCACCTTGGAGTCTCAATGAAGCAATGCCATCCTCTAATTTGTTCCTTTGTGATACAATACTGCCTTACGTCCACTTCTGTTGCCATGAGAAAATATCTTCATACAATGCAACTTGGAGAGAAAAGGTCATTTGACTTAAAATTCCAGGTTATACTCTATTATTACAGTGAAAGTTGAGGGAGGAACTTGAAACAGGCAGTCAAACGCACAGTCAAGAGCAGAGAGAAACTAAATGCTGGCATGTTTGAGTTCAGCATCCTCTCAACACTTACAAAATTCAGACCTCCCTACCTAGGGAATGGTCCCGCCCATAGTGACTGAGTCTTCCTATATCAGTTAACAAGACAAATCCCCACAGACATGCTCATGGGCCAACTTGATCTAGGCAATCCCTCTATGAGAATCTCTTCTAGGTTGGTTCATGGTTGTGTCAAGTTGACAGAACTATCACATAAAATTTCTTGTACCTTTCTCTTCACTTGGTTTTCTAAATAACAATGGGAGAGTCAAATAAATACAAGATATTTCAAGTAGACTTCTAGAAGTGGGAGCTAAAGAGAAAAATGAAAAGCTATGTGCAGGAGTAGTCAAGTTTGTGGTTTTTAGCTATGAGTCCCAATAGCCAGGATCCATCGGTTTTTAATTTCATGTGATGGAGTGATAATGTCTGTCCACTTAGAGAACTAATCCTCTAGTAAATGTCAGCACATAACTAATCTTCTTATTGAAAAATGATTCATGATGGCCTCTAGGACATCTGATTTCTCAGGCAGTGCCAAACTGATCTGATGAGATTGGGAACAGAGGCTCCCACCCCCATGTGAGGAAGGCAATGCTCTCAGACCTTACCTTTCCTTACGGGCTCCATTGTATAATTCTAAACTAATTTAAAACTGTACATTGTCTTCACCTGTGGGTGCAGTTCTATCTTCAGGTTGCTAGATGTCCTTGTGACTTCTCTTCACCTACGTCTTGTAGGACACTGGCCATCCTGACATGACATAAACTCTAAATGGAATATTGAGTACTCAGGTGGTTCTTCAGAACATGTGTCCTTCTCAGTGAGACCATCTTGGTAGGCTTTGGTGTTCATGAGGCCAGGGAAAAATGTGCCTTTTTACATTAATGCTTAGGTAACATTTCAGCTGGCAGGAAAGTCATCTCCTGCCCATCTCTACTAAAGCATTATCTGTCTTTCCTTCTTATCCCAGTTTGCTCTTATTGTAGAACAGGTTTCTCTGAGCACAACAGCTGCCATCTTCATCAAATCAGCTGTGCTTGCTTGGAAGCATTAATGATGATGGAGCAGATGAACAGTTGGCACTCTTTCATGATATGGAGGGTGTGATGGAAATTCATTGGACCTGAGTACCCAGCGACTCTTCTCAGCAATTTGTATGTAGTGCTGCCATAATTGCATATGGTCTCTGGAGTCTCCAGAGGTGCTAGTGTATACAGGTTCAGGAAGGTTAGCTGAGGGGCTCCATCTGTGTGCATGTAGATAAACCATCATCCACACTGGGCAAACACTTTCCAGTGTGAGAGCTCTGGAGTCTGACATGCTTCCGCCAGGAAGGCCTCACCTCACGCTCTGTAAGTTAACTCAAAGTTAAGTTAACTCATGGGTTCTTCAGATGAACTTTGGTGGAACCTTACTTTGGCTTCTTAATGGGGCCTTCTGAAGATGCAGGGGACTGTTTACTCTCTCCCAAGGGAAGGGCTTTCACAGCAACCCTGTTTTATGATTATGTCTGTACCTGCTTTCTCCACTCTGGTACAAGGACTGTCACCTGTCCTTGCATCCTTAACGTTGTATTGAACAAGGTACACCCTGGGGCTTGTGGAAGGGATGATTGAGTTCTAACTAAACATCTTCAGATGAAACATTTTAGAATTAGGGTGAAGAGGTGGCTTGGTGGTTAAGAGTACAAACTGCTTTTTGCTTAGGGCCTGAGTTTGAGTCTCAGTGGCCACATCAGCCAACTCACAACGTTCTATAACTCCAGGCTCCAGGGGCATCCAGCCCCCTCCCCAGCATCTGTGAGCACCTGCATTCATGTGTACACATCTACACACAGAGACATACACATAATTATAACAAAATGACTCAGAAAAATTTCACAATTATGAAATGGCACTTGCACTTTCTTTTTAGGTTGGATAGTTAGATTCTGTACCTAGTCTGTGACCTGCCTCAGCCACCTTCCTTGATTCTGATAAACGCAGAGGATTTAAGCTCCCTTGCATACTGTACCATGCATTCATTCAGCTGTTTACCCCGTGTGCAGGACTTGAGTTTGAATTTCTAATGGTAGTTGTGATGGTTAGTATTAATGAGTAGTATGACAGGATCTTGACTCACCTAAGAGATAAACCTCTAGAACATCAGTTCTCAACCTGTGGGTCTTGACCCCTTTGGGGGTTGAATGATCCTTTCACAGGGGTCACCTAAGACCATCGGAAAACACAGATATTTACATTGTGATTGATAACAGTGGCAAAATTATGGTTATGAAGTAGCAACAAAAATAATTTTATGGTTGGTAGTCAGCACAACACGAGGAGCTATATTAAAGGGTCACAGCCTTAGGAAGGTTGCGGACCACTGTTCTAGAAGTATCTATAAGGGAGTTTCTAGATTAAGTTAATTGAGGTAGGAAGACATACATTAAATGTCGGTGTCTCCATTCTGTGGCTGGGGTCCTGGGCTGAATCAGTAGGAGAAAGCGAGCCAAGTACCAATAGCATCTTTCTGCCCTGAAGGTGAATGTCATGTGACCTGCTGTTGCCATGCCTTCCCAATCATGATGGACTGTGTCCACCGCACTGCCAGTACCAATAGCATCTTTCTGCCCTGAAGGTGAATGTCATGTGACCTGCTGTTGCCATGCCTTCCCAATCATGATGGACTGTGTCCACCGCACTGCGAGCCAAGTTAACACTTCCCTTCCCTGGGTAGATTTCTTCAGGGTATTTTATCACAGCTATAGGAAAAGTAACTAATGCATGGAATTTGGGCATTGAATTATATACACTTTGTCATACACTGAGATCTCTACCTTGCATTTTGAGAAATACTTTTATATGACTCCTCCAGCAGTTTAAATTGATTATATAAGAATCCAAGAGAAGGCAGAATTAAATGGTTTATAATGCAGTGCAGCCAAGATATCTTCCCTGAGTCACTAAAACCAATGTCATGTGACAATGTCAGGAACTGGAGCTTGTTTGTAAAGTCTGTAAACAACCTACACTTGGAAAACTAAAGTGGGAGCTGTCCAACGAGAGTAGAAAACAAATGGGAAGAGGCTTAGATGTGTTTTGATCTGCATGGTAGAAACAGGGTCAGAATAAAGAAAGGTGAGTTTATTAAAGAGCACTCCATAAAATTATACAAATGAATTGTATTTGTGTAACCCAGCTGGGTTTCATAAGGAAATTGTGTTTGGTGGGCTATGTCTATACTTGTGAGTACATGTGTAGGTGTATGCATGTGGGTAAATATGTGTAGCTACACATGTGCAAGTGTATGCATGTGAGTATGTGTATGTGCAGGTACTCATGTGAAGGTGTATTCATGTGGGTACTTGTGTGTGCATGGGGAAGTACACATGTGCAGGTATATGTATATGGGTACACGTGTGTGCAGGTGCATAGGTGCACATGCACGCATATGGGTATGAGTGTGCAAGTATACATACACAGGAGCCAAAGGAGAATGCCAGGTGCTTTTTCGCTTCATCACACTCGACCTTATTCCCTTGAGACAGAATCCCTCACTGAGCTGGGTGCTTGGTATCTAGTGAACCCCAGTGATCCTCTTGTCCATATCCCCCAAAGTTCTGATACTTCAGGCACATGTGGCCATGCCTGCTTTTTTAAAGTGAGTGCTGGGGTTCCCAACTGAGCTCCATGCTTGTATAGCAAAGACTCTAGGCCTTTGGGCCATCTTCCCAACTCTCAGAAAGAAAAATTTGATTGTGAAACTAGGAATCTACAAGTAGAATTTCAATGAGGAGAGCAAGGAGGTAGCAAGCACCATCCTGCTCTTTATCTCTTCAGCAAACAGTTGAACTTTTTCAAGGACCTGGTGTAAAAGCTGAGCAGAGATATCAAACTCCTAGCCAACAGGGGAAACCCATGTTGGGTGGACATCACGCTTTCTGGTCAGCATGCTTCTGGCTGTGATAAGTACATCTGGAAAGGGGAGTCACACTTGGCTGGTCTACTCTAGTTCCTCTCCAAGGACTGGAGCCCAGAAGGCACTGGGAGGCCTGACTCACCAGGTGCCCCAGGGAAGGCAAGGCATCAGGGTGCTCTTTTCCTTGCTCAGAAGATTATTGTTGAGATGAGCAGGAACTCAAATTCACCTCCAGATGCCACTCCCCTTTCCTTCCAGTATCCCCCCGGCATTTCTTGCCCTCTCCTTCTGACCTTCTGTCTCAGGAAGCATTTAAAACATCCTGAGGATTTTTTTCTCCCACGTTAATTGCGTCTCCATTTTATTTTTATGTTGTTTTGCTCTTTGAGAGAGATCTGGAAGCTAACTGTCCCTGCTCTTTCATTTCTGTTGCTGTGATAGAACACCCAAATCAAAAGCAGCTGAAGGAAGAAAGTATTCTTTGGACTTATAGTTCAGGGTCACGGCAGGAACTCAAGCAGCTAGTGACATCACATCCACAGTCAAGGGCAAAGATGCTCATCCATGCCTGCTTGCTCTTACGTAGTTTTTTTTTTTTTTTAATCTTTTCTAAAGTCCAGGAGTCTAGGGAATGGTGCCATCCACAAAGAGCTGGTCTTTCCTCATCAATTAACTCTCACTACAATCCCCTATAGACATCCCCACAGGCTAACCTGATCTACATAATTCTTCAAGAGAGACTATCTTCTCAGCTGATTCCAAGTTATGGCAAGTTGACATTTAAAATTAGCCATCACAATCCCCTTGCTTGAGTGTTTTGTATTAACTGTTCATCATCGTATTCAGTAACAGTTTGTTTTCTATATAATGGTGAGCTCTGCACCCCCACCCCACTGCTGGTCACCTGCTTCCCATGTAAGATACTTTTTGTACAGAAACGGGTAACCAGCCCCTGGTCCCTGTGCCCATTTTCACCCATCAGCTTGCAAGTCAGGTTTTCTGTGCACTGTGGTCTGGCTCCAGACAGTGTCAGGTGAGGTACTGATGCATGTCTAGCCTGTGGTTTCCTGATTTGCCCAATTTAGATAGCAGGTGATTGATTTATTGATCTGTTAATTTCATCACCCATGAGTAATGTAAGCAATATTTACAGAGTCTATGACTTGTCAGTCTCAAAGCCAACTTGAACTTCTCAGAACAGAGACATGTTTTCCCAGAACATTTTAGAGGACATCACTAGTTGCAAGTGGTAGAACAGGTATGCTAATTGTTATAACCCAAGCTTAATATAATTTTTGGAACTCTGTAGGCTTTAGTAACGTTTTATCAGAGGAAATGCATGAAAGAGTTTGGGTCTTTCATTTAATCTCTGTAGGCCTCATTTTCTTGTATCTGCAGACTGAGAATATTGAATTAGGACAATAAATGATCATTCAGTATCATTTCTTCTCTCATGCCTATTTCTTCTCATTCAAGCAACATTTGTATGTTTGCATGTGGTGTGTGTGTGCACACGTACCTGTGAGTGTGCACACAGGTAGTAAGTACATGTATGTGTGTTCATACAGAGGCCAGAGGACAATTTTAACTGATGTTCCTCAGATACTGTCTATTTTTTTTTTCTGACACCAGCTTGGAGCTTGCCAAATAGTCTGGCTGGCTGGCCAGCAAGCTCCAGGGTCCAGCTATCCCTGCCACTCCAGTGCTGAGATTACAAGTACATGTCACAGTGCCTGGCTTTTTTATGTGGGTTCTGGGAATCAAGTTTGAGCACTCTTGCTTTCAAGGGAAGAATTTTACTTTGAAAGCAATCCCTGTAACTACTCTTTCCACATCCTATATACGTGTATTCTAAATCCACCATTTTCATACTCTCCCTGCTCAAAAATAAATATTATGGCAACTTAGAGGATAGATACTTGAATCTTTTTTCAGTACAGTTACCCACCTCACAGTAGTAGATGATTTTATTTTTAAATATTTACATGATATTGTAAGATACCTGATCATAGTTTTCCTATGAACTTCAATTATGAACATTAATAATTTGAGGTGCTCAAAACAAGGCATGGTTATGGGGCCGAGATGGCACGGATGGTGGTTTGAAAGGAAATGATACCCAAAGGGAATGGTACTGTTAGGAGGTGTGGCTTTGTTGGAGAAAGTGTGTCACTGTGGAGGCAGGCTTTGAAGTCTCGTATAAGTTCAAGCCATGCCCAGTATCATAGTTCACTTCCTGTTGCCTACATGCCAAGATGGAGGACACTCAGCTCCTTCTCTAACACCATGTCTGCCTCTACACCACATGTCCAACCATGATGATAATGGTCTAAACCTCTGAAAATATAAACCACCCTAATTACATGTTTTTCATTTATAAGAGTTGCCATGGTCATAGTATCTCTTCACAGCTATAGAAACCATAACTAAGGTAGCATGCCTTCTGCACCATCAGATCATCCATCCATTCCGTGGGACTTGGGGCTTGAGAGCACATGGTAGTCTCTCTGACCAGTGAGACAGAACGGGTCCAGCCCATTTTCTTTTCCCCGTTTTCACTCTTTGAGTATGGTGGGTTTCATCTGATAAATGATGTAGGGCCGTGTTAAATACCCTGAAATTATTCCCATTGTAACACAGCCAGCTGTCTATAAAGTAAGGTTGTTAGGGTTGCTTAATTAAAGAAAAAGAGTTTAATTAGTTAAAGAATAAGTTTAACCCCCTGATCAGTGTTTGTCTCCAAGGACCACACAGAGGGAATAATTAGGAAGTTGGTTTTTATTTCTCAAAGTCTCAAGTTGGTTTTATTTTCTATAGAGAAGTGAAAAACATCTGATCTTAAGCAACCCAGACTCTTGACAAGATTAACTAAGGGGAAAAAAATCCATTAATCTGATTACCTTTAGAGTATTAAAGGATTCAAATTCCCAAGGCCCTCTAAATTTTAATGATTCCAATAGTACTTCCCTCGGAGAGTCTCAAAGAATTTCACAAATGCACTCGGCCCCACATAGACTTCAAAGTGGGTACTTTTATCTCTCGTTCTCTCTTTGTGTGTGTGTGATGAAATCAGACAAAGAAAGGTTAACAAATATTTTTGGTCATCAAAAGCTGTTGGCTGATGCATGTTTAATATAAGTGACCTTTTGTTCAGCTCATCACTCAAAAAGTTAGTCAACATTTTACAAAACTGGTGTAAGCCAATTCCCATAGGAATGTGTGTCTGAGTCCTAAGGGACATGTATTGATATAAAAATGTAGAAAATATGCCCAGAT
The DNA here is from genome assembly GCF_007827085.1 of Peromyscus californicus insignis. NCBI lineage: Eukaryota > Metazoa > Chordata > Mammalia > Rodentia > Cricetidae > Peromyscus > Peromyscus californicus. The sequence goes on along the minus strand of NW_026294436.1, from coordinate 13,137,538 downwards.
GAATGTCTCTGAGAATAAATAGCAGCATAGATAATGTGCTTTGAATTTCAATCTCATGTATTATACTCTGGGCTGAGCTGAGCAAATGGAGAAAATTTTGTTGTGCCTTACCCCAAATAGATTTAGTACAAAGAGTATTATCATCTTTGTGTGGTTTTTCATTTCACAAATAGGAAAGATTACTTTCTATTAGGCAGGGGAATGCAGGTCTCAAGTTGTGCAAAGGTTGCTCATTTATTTTTCTTCTGCCTAAATAAACTCCTCAGCAGAAAGCCAGCTCTCCTTTTTCCTCACCAGGATCCTCTCCTTATTCCTTCCTTTTTGAAAAGATATTGTCTGCTCTGCAGACCCTCTTCAGTCTTTTCCCTTCCTGACCACCGACTCTTTCATGTACCGTCTATGAATACATTTCTGTGGAGCCTTAGATTTGGAACCTAGACTATGCCAAATGTGGGGGACTCTCAGAGAAATATGACCAAAAGAAAGGCAGCCCTCCATTCATGTGCTCATTTTCCTAGGGAAGAGCAACTGAGAACATTGGAGAAGTTGCAAGAACTCCAGTATACACTGAACCATTCATTATAGGAGAACCATGGTGGTCAAAGCTGAGAAAAGCGAGCACAAGAGGTGCTAACTAAGTCTCCTAAGTAAATCTACAGACTTACTGAATTGCATTGGCAGCATCAGACTTTACCTTTGTCTCCATTCTGTTGGAACTTCTGAAGGCTCTGTTCATCGTCTTCACCCCTTCAGCCAATTAACCATGGTCCAGGAGATAAGACTTCACAGTTGCCCCATGTTCAGAGGTCAGTTTTCCTCGGCTCAGACATTGATGACCTCAGGTTTGGGTTGACCAGTGCATACTGAGGTCCTTGGTAATAGAAATGCGACAACAGGAGAGAAAATGCCAGAACACATGGCATGAGTTCACTGATAAAGTGAAACAAATCCGTCTCCTTTACCGTTAGCACCCCAGGACTAGGGCGTATGCCTGGGTAGAGCTGGAAGGCAGCCATGCTCCACTCTCACCCAGCTCTTCTTCCTGGACAGTAAGAATGTCCTCCTCAGGAGAGAGGGTCTGAGTGACGACCAAATGGAGACCTCACTTTAGTGCTGGGTGCTGGAATGCAGAGGTTGCATCCGGGTCATTCAGTTGATATGCAAAATAATAGTTAACTTGGCAAGGGTGCCTTCCTGAAGTCACCAACATTTTGAAGTCTTATTTTTTTTGTACGTTGCTCGATGATGGAGATTTTATCCCTTTAAGGGTTATGAATGTATGGAGTTGGAAATCCTGACATGAGCATACAGTTTGAGACTAGAAAAGCTAGTGTTAACTCTGGAACCTGCTTCTTATGCTGTCCCCACTGGCCTCTATTTTTTGTTTGAACGGGGTTAGTCCTCTGTCAGTTGGAGAGATGCCTCCCCGTTTATAGGCTGCTTGGGAGGAGCTGAAACAGTGTTTTGAAAAATGTAGAAATCTGATGTCCTTTATAAAGATGACTAATAACAGTGGTCATAGTTATTCCTCCTTATCCTTGGGAAAATACTTCCCCAAATCTGCCTCCTGTGTCTTAAACCTCATATAAGGCTAAGCTGTGTGTCCTTTCCCTGGTGAAAGGACAGATGTCAGTCTGTCATAGACAGGGTACCACCAATGGTAGCCAAATGACAGTGTGCACCCAAATCTAGACTGGGGAGCCAGTGAGATCATGTGAGGTTACTGGGTTACAGGGGCAGCGATGACTCCAAGGCACCTGTGTCACTGAAAGGCCTGCCCCAGCCTGGTTTGCTACTCACAATGGGACATTCCTGGAGCTCCCTGATCATCTTACCTTTAGCATCACTAAAGAACAAGTATCCATCGACTTCTTGGTGGCTTATGTATATAAGAGGTTTTATGCATATGTACATATATGGATATATATATATATATATGGATATATAAAACAATTGAGATATTTATAAATATTTTAGGTAAGAAGGTTTTATATATATATATGTATGTGTATATATATACACACACACATATATGATATATATAGAGAGAGCTTTTGGGAAGAGCCAGCATTGTGTGTGTATGTATGTAATAAATATATGTGCGTACGCGCATGCGCGCGCGCACACACACACACACACACACACACACACACACACACATATATATATATATATATATATATATATATAAAATACCAGTGAGAAGTTTATATATATATGAAAGGATTTAAATATTTATATGTATAAGAACATGTGTATGTAAAACCATGGTGAGGGACCGTGTGAGTCTTTTAAGTTTTGTGGGCTTCCTGAGCCTTGCCAATTTCCTTATCTTCCTGAGTCTTGTGAGCTTCCCTCTTCCAGGTTGAAATGTTTGAATTTGGAGAAAGTAGATACATGCATTTACACATGTATACCACACACATACTCATGAAAAGAAGAAAACGTTTGCTAATAAAATCCTGTGCACGAGATCACTACTACAAGTCATACTATGCTCACTGTGGTGGTGAAGCAGGAGGACACAGGGACCACAGGATCTGATGGATTGAGGTGTATCGCAGGGAAGCTGCAGTCCAGCATGAGTCTTTGTTGTGAGGCTGACTGCAGTATAATTCATGTCGTCCCACACGGGTTTGAGGGTGTGTTAGACAGTCACTGGCCAAATGACCAGTGAGTGGCTTTGAGCATCTTGGTGTCTACAAGTGGAGATGCCATGCACATGTGGACAGTCACACCCTGCCAAGGCATGCGTAGACAAATGAGTAGTCAGGCTACTCAGAACGGCAAGGGATCAAAAGCTTAAGAAATGTTTATTTTTGGAAGTTTCTACACAATAATTTAGAACCCTGGTGGACTGTGCTGTGTTGTACTTCCCCTGCAGAAGGTTCTGGTTCTGGACCATGTGCTTATGTTTAATCCTTTTTGTTTCAGCATTGATGATGCTAAGAACTACTCATATTGTTTGTCTTTGATGTATCAGCGATGTTATTTATGTGTACAGTGTGTGTATGTGACTGTGTACACATACATATGAGTGCATGTGTCCATGTGGAGGTCATAGACCAACCAAGAATGTTGGCCTTTCCCTTCCACCTTGTTTGAGACAGGATCCCTTTGTTGTTCACTGCTGTGTAAGCCAATCTAACTGACCCTTGAGCACACATAAATCCCGTCTCACCAAAGAAGTGCTGGGATTCCAGATGTGCACTAACATGTCTGGTGTTTCCATGAGTTCTGGAGTTTGAACTCAGTTCTTCATTTTTTGCATTGCAAACACTTTATACACTGATCCAATCCCTGGAGTACCTTAAATTACATCTCAAATTTTTTAAGGTTGTGTTTATGCTTGGATTATTTTGCTAAAAAAAAGAAAGACTCAGAAAGGCCAGAAGCATGCCCTAGGTCTCATCAGCAGTAACCTATATGAGACAGGTGTCTCCAAACTCTTAACATGCTTCTCTGGTTCTGTTAGAGGGAAATTCTGGGCTAAATTTGTACTTTGTTCAAAGGTCACAGGTATCCATTGTTTTGACAAAACTGTGAGTCTCCTACCACAGGGAAGTCCTGTGGCTGTGGACAGTCTGTGGACCACCATCTCTCACACTCCAAACAAATGAACTTGCATCAGGGTGGCTTCCAGGAAATCAATCTTCCAAATAAACGTTTATGATTGCACATGTTTTGAGAAGGTTTTTTTTTTTTTCTTCTTTATTCTTCAAGTGTACATTCAGGCTGAAGTTTTTCTGGCTCTTTGTGAATATGGGGTTTCATTTATATTTTCCTAATCATTTTTCAAAAGCTGTAACAAGTCTTGCCAGTTCAATTGGCTCCCAGTGAGAGTGATTCCTGGTTAATCAGAGTGGTTAGTTTGAGAGAATGGATGTTGTAATGAGAATAATTGCAAATGTTGGCTCCCTAGTCCTGCTCAAAAACAAGCTGGTTCTGCAGCTTAATGAGGTTTTCCTGGAGTGTTTACAAATTTTTAAATAATTAAAATTAAATTGAATTGACATCCCTTGTAATTATAGCCGTATTTACATCATGATCTAGGTGACTGGAAGTGGGTGGGGAAGAAGAGTCCTTTCAAGATCACAGTCACAACAGATATTTCCACAAAAGATCACCAGCAAGTTTTTGAAAGTTTCTCATTTGGTTGATCTTAACAGCTTACAATCTAACATATGTTCTTTTACTGTTCCCCCACTCACTCCCAAAACAGACATAGACCTTGAATTCACTTTGTTAGGTTTTTGAGAAGTATTATCTACCTTGATCATTCTAATAATTATTAAAAGCTTATGAGAGGGCCTAGAGAAATGACTTGGTAATTAAGAGCACTTCCTGCTCTTCTAAAAAACCTGAGTTTGACTCCCAGCCCTCATGTTGGGAGGCTTTCAAATGCCTGCAACTCTGGCTCCAGAGTGTCCGACGCCCTCTACTGGCAACCTTATCCACATGCACTCATGAGGCACACACACACACACACACACACACACAAATAAAAATCCTGTTTCTCTGAGAGGAGGAGACAGGGTGGTTGAATCTCTATAAAGACTTTTTTTTCCCAAAGTGCTTTATACAGGACAGTTTGTAATTTGGTCCTCAGGAAAGGATTTGAACTAGAAAAAAAATATTTTGTGTATATGACAGGTGCTGTGAGTAGCCTGCATGATGAAGCTTGCACAGAATCTGGAGTCACTGTAACAACTGAAGTAGACAGAGACCACTTCCGGTGGTACTGAGTTTCCTGAGGACACATGTAGAATATCGCACTCTAAATTAAGTTTCCAGGGCCAAACTGTGGAGCAAGGTCAATCGCTCTGGACCTTTTCCACAGCATGGATTGTTTTGATAACCCTGGCAGTTAGTGTGTTTGACTTATAGGGAGAAGAGCCAGCAAGACAAAAGAAAGCCTGCTTGGATGCCACAATGCCAACAAAAGGGACAAGTTCCTCCTCTCCAGATCCCTTAGGCTTCTCTCCTGGATAAACTCATGTTTATCTTTCTATTTATAGAACTTTCTTCATCTAAAACCCTGTAAACATTGTACAAAGTTTGTTGCTTTCCAGAGAGGCTAGGTTTGGTGACTGCCTCTTCTGAGATAAAAATTGATTCAGTAGAAACTTATTTTATATTGCAGCACAATTTCCTTGGCACAAACACACACATGCACACACACACATTAAACCAAATTCTTACATAATAGTTATCATACTTATGGGATTGGAAAGATGGCTCAGCCATTGAGTTTACTTGATCCTCTTACAAAGGACCTGAGTTCTGTTCCCAGCACTCATATTGAGTGGCACACAGCCACCTGTAACTCCAGCTCCATGGGATCTGATGCCCTGTTGTGGCCTCTTTAGGCACCTGTACTCATATGCACATATACTCATACAGTCACTCACAAATATCAACACACACAAAAAAATTAATAAAATAAACCTCTAGGAAAGTTATATGTAATTAACAGTTGATCTTTTGTTTTAAATGGTGTCACAAATCGGTGACATGGTGACATAAATCGGTGACATGGTGACATTATCATAGTAGTATGGTGTTCTTTGATAATTATTCTCACTCCTGCAATTTAAACTGTGAGAATTATGACAAATGTGAAATTTGCTAGGAAAATAATTTACATAAAATCTTTACTTTTCTTTATGTCACACATATTGTGCCTGAGGATGTCACTTTCCCTTTTACTTTTGAGGCTGAGGATGTCCTGCATCCAGTGTTCACAGTTCTAGTGGATACAGAACTTGAGTTCAAGTGCACTCACAGTGTGTTCTGGTTAAATGTCTGCTCAAGGAGTCCCCTCCTGAACTGTACATTTCATCTGATGTAATTTTTATAGGAGTTCATTTAGCAGATGAAGCAAGACGTCTTCTAAAATAGAACAGTAAACTTCAGTTCAGATAAAGCAGACAATTTCAGTTCACACTCGTTGGAATAATAGCTACTTCATTTCTGTGTGTGTGCATTTTAAAGTCTTTTGTAGACATATATCATTCAAAGTATCTGTCTGTTGAATCTATGTAGAAGAAAGGGAAGCTTTCCAATATGATGTTATCCTCTTAAATTTCATACGTTAAATGAAATCGTCTTATGAAGCCCTGCTATTAATACTATTAGCAGAATCTTAACTGAAACAGTCACTGTCAGTTCTTTTTTCATTAGAATGAATGTTCTTTCTCTTTATCCTGTCTGGCTTTGTGATTTAGCAGAGATCAGAGTTATGGCTTCCTTCCAGTTAGGTCAGGTCAGTCAAAGAAATGCTTTGCACTTGACAGAATTTGTCTTCTCCTCCCCTAAGTTTGGCACCAAGACAACTTGGAGAGGGATACACACCATCTCCCTTTCAGAAGTTCATTTGCTTCTTGGGAAAGGCATGATGACTGCCCATTGAAAAGTCTTGTGAAGGGGCTGGAAAGAGAGCTTTGCTGTTGAGAGCTCTTGTTGTACCTGCTGTGGACCTTAGCTCAGTTCCAGACCCCATGTTGGTGACTCACAACTGCCTATAATGCCAGGGTATTTGATGTCCCCCTCTGGCCTCTGTGCATGCACATGCACTCGTTTGTGTGTGCATACACACACACACACACACACACACACACACACACACAAATATGCAAATAAAAAATAATTTTTACAATAATCTTGTGCTGTGTGCAGAATGCCTTTTGAGTATCTTACAAAATGATTGCTATTTAAAGAGTGTTGCTCCATTTTGTTTTGATGTGTATATGTGTGTTGTGTTGTGTATATGTGTGTGTATTTTTGTGAGTATGTACACATGACTTGTGACAGGGACCAGATGAGAACCTCAGGTGTCCTGCTCTGTTTCTCTGTGCTTCAGTTCATGGAGACATGGTCTCTCAGTGAACCCGAGTGTCTCCATTTTGACCAGGCTTGTTGGCCTGCCAGCTTCTGGCATTTACTTGTCCCCTTTCCATAACTCTGATTTAAATGCACATGTGACCACATCTGGCTTTTACAGGGTTGCTGGGGATTCAGGCTCAGTTACTCATTCCTGCACAGACAGTGGTGCTACTCACTGAGCCATAAGACGTCCTAAGTCGCCACAAGATAACATTTATCTCTGCACACTGGCCATTCCAAAGCTCTCTACTATGAATGCATAGCCCAGAAATTTTCCAAGAGAAACTTAGGTAAACAAAAAAGATTGTAACTATTAAGTTGTTTGTGTAGCTTTCTTCTAAGAGGAAACCCAGCACAGCTCTTCACTGCCCCCCTTTTCAGACATTTCTGATCACTTCCTTTGGCCAGGAAACTCATTTTTACACTGTCTGGTTACACAGGCATACCTGAAATGAGCTGCCCTCCTGCATTAACCTTCATATTTCCCCAAAAGTTGTCCATACACTGGTTACATTTTTATCCTCTCTTTTAAATAATGATTCTTTCTGGAACCAATTTAGTTAGTGTAAATAGATTTTTAAAAATATGCCAGAGTACCCATATAACACATTAGGTGATTAGCTTGAAATTTAAAAGCATATACCTACAGCTCCATTTGACTTAATCCTGTGAACTATAAGAAGGGGTAATGCCATGTCCCCAGTTCATGTAGCGCAGTGGGAATGACATTCAGAAACCACATACACATATGCATATGTGCTCACATGAACACACACAAACACATACATACATACATAACACACAAATACATACATACACATATATCATGTACACACATACCATGTGAACATATACAGATAAAGGTTTATAAAATAATGTTAATACCCACAATGTTTCCTCCATTGTGGAATTGTCCACGCTTGATAATAGATCTTTAAATGGACTCATGAGCAGTACTGATTTCAACTCCACTTGCCTTGCAGAAGGTAGAGTGGTCTAGAACCTGTAGCCGAGTTGCCACAGGTCCACCGACAAGCCGTTCTTTGCCTTGTTCCTCCCAAGCCCTTGTGAGCAAACTGCTGCAGCTACTCACTCCTTGTCCTCCAAGGCAGTCCTCAGCTGCCCTGTTCCCAGGGCCACAGGCTGCTCTTGTTTACAGAACTGTAGGCTCAGTTTCAGAAGACTTTGTGTAATCTCTGTTCCCAGAACCAATTCGCACCTGCAATCTCTTGAATGAGCCTTCTTGGAAAATGTGTCATCAGAGATATGATTTGATACACAGAACCTCTGCCTCTTCTTTATATAGCCAAATACTTGATTAAGTTAAGATCTTAAGGGTAAAATCTTATCTTGAGTTACCCAGAAAGTGCAACCACAGGTCTCCACATAAGTAAGATAGATGCAAGAGATGCCAATGTCAAAACTAAGCACATGGAGAAACAACCACAGGCCAGTAGTGTAGAGAGCCACCAAAGACAGAAGAGCCAAGGAACAGGACTGTGTTCCTCCCTGTAGCTGAGCTGGCGTGGCCCCACCCATGTCTTGAGATTTGGAAGCCAGGCCCCAGAAAAGTGAGCAAATAGATTTCTGGCTGCTGTTTCAACACCTGTATTGTCCTTGTTTGTGGCCACACTCATAGAAAGCTGACTTAGTCAACGTTCTGTTGCTGTGAAGAGACAACATGGCCACAGCAACTGTTCTTATAAAGGAAACCATTTAATGGGGGTCTGCTTACAGTTTCAGAGGTTCAGTCCATTATCAGCACGGCAGGAATTGTGACAGGAAGCATGGCAGCACACATGCAGACATGGCTCTGGAGAAGGAGCCAAAAGTTCTACATCCAGATGCGCAGATTGAGCTTTTGAAACCCCAAAGCCCACCTCCAGTGATACACTTCCTCCAACAAGGCCACACCTCCTCTAACAAGGCTCCTAACTACTCCTCTTTATTTATCACTGTCAAGTGGGGCCATTCCCTAATGACCAGGCCTTCAAATAGATGAGCCTCTGAGGGCCATTTCTATTCAGACCACCACAGGTCACATGATTATTTCACTTCCCTCTGGTGTTGAGATACCCAGGACTGGTCACTCAAAAACACAGGCATCCAGTAAACCTGACTTTGCCCTATCTCTGGTTGTGGAGAGATGCCACCTGCTTCTGCAGGGCATTATAAAGGGGCGTCTTACCCACAGTTGTGTGGGGTGGGAGGTAGGTAACACCTGCCTGCAGCATGTATGTGAAGGGCAAAGGGCAAACACAAGTGTCATTCTCAGAAGTGGTGAGCCTTTCTTTTTGAGACAGGGCCACTTATTTCCCTAGGACTTGCCAAGTATTCTAGGCTGGGTGTTGAGTGAGCCCCAGGAACCACCTGTCTCCTCCCCAGTACTGGGGTTACAAGTGCAGGCCACCTTACCTGACTTCTTACTAGGGTTCTGAGGACTAGTGCAGGTCTTTGTGTGTGCAAGGCAAGAGCTATACCCATAGAGCCATCTCCTCAGTACTGGGCTCTGACTTTTAAATATCATTTGTATTATTTTTAATTATGTGTGTATGTGTTTGTCTGCATGCAAGGATGTGCATATTAGTGCAGGTGCCAGCAAGGCCAGAAGAGGGCATCCCACCCCTAGAGCTGGAGCTGTGAGCGGTTGTGAGCCACCCGATGTAGGTGCTGGAAACTGAACTCAGGCACTCGGCAGGAGTAGCAAGGGATCTTAACTGATAATCCATCTTTCCAGCCCCATGGCTTCTGATTTTTGATTTGTTTATTTATTCACTTTTACCAAATACAAGTATAGGAAGCATTCTTGAGTCTTACCTTATTTCTGCCAGGGACTGAACATTTGTGCTGGTATTGAAATTCTAGTTCCCATGGTAATGGGTTTTGGAAGTGGAGGTGATAGGTTGATGTGTGGAAAAGGTGAAGAGGATAAGCAGATGGGAATTTCAGGATGGGTGAGGGTCTGTATTGCCAACATTCTTTTTCTGTTCTACAAGGACTCATCAGAGTCTGAACAAGTGGAAGAAATAAACTTTTATTGTTGAAGTCATCTAGACTGTGGCCTTTTGTTATGGCAGTTGACACCTTCCACACATGTATACAGAGAATACCTCCCTACATGTAAGATATATAAAATACCTTTCTATACATATATGCATGCACAAAGCATCTTTCCATGCAAGTGTACATCAACACCTTTCTCCATGTTTATGCAATGCAGCACCTTTCTGCATATGTTTGCAGAGCATAGCACTTTTCCACACATGTATGCAGAGAACACATGTCTACACATACATACAGAAAATGCATTTCTGAAGTGCTGTGTGGTGTGGGAGGGGGCTTGGCAAACAGTTTCTGCACCTTCCTATCTGCACTGAGAAGTTTAACTATGGATATGGATTTTGTTGATTAGAGGAGGCAGTCACAGGCCTGGAAGGGAGTCTTTCCTAAGTGGTGTTAGCTATAGAACTAGGAAAATTGTTAATGTTTCAATGTAGTCCAAAGTTGAGAAGAGATTATTTGAAGTAGGAGTGAGGGCAGTCACTCAGCATTTTCTGGGACCACTCACCTTAGCTATCCCAGTTTTTCTTCCCCTTTACACATCCCTATAACAGCCAGATGTGAACTAGGGCAGCTGTGAATCTAAACTCTTAGGTGTGGCAAGTAACCCTCACCTTGGGAAAGCCGTTGCAACATCAGCTTGCTGGGATACCCAGTATTAGCTCATTTCAGTCTCATTAACGTCAGATCACAATACATTCCATATCCGTTCTACTCTTAGATATGGGCTGTTTTGCAAAGACCTCAAAAATCCAGATTTGCTCCATGGTTATATCCTTACCCAATGCCACCTTTTTTTTTTCTTCCCTAAATAAATCTTTCCCTTCACCCCACTCTGTTAAGATCGTGGTCAGAGTTACTTTGAGTCAGACAGATGTGAATTCAAGTTCACACTGTGCCACATTTTTTTTTAATTTATTTTAATTTATTTTGCAATACAATTCAGTTCTACATATCAGCCACAGATTCCCTTGTTCTCCCCCCCTCCCGTCCCCCTCACCTTCCCCCCAACCCCCCCCCATTCCCATCTCCTCCAGGGCAAAGCCTTCCCCACAGACTGAGGTCAACCTGGTAGACTCAGTCCAGGTAGGTCTAGTCCCCTCCTCCCAGACCGAGCCAAACAATCCTGCATAGGCCCCAGGTTTCAAACAGCCAACTCATGCAATGAGCACAAGATCTGGTCCCACTGCCTGGATGCCTCCCAAACAGATCAAGCCAATCAACTGTCTCACCCATTCGGAGGGCCTGATCCAGTGGGGACCCCTCAGCCATTGGTTCATAGTTCATGTGTTTCCATTCATTTGGCTATTTGTCCCTGTGCTTTATCCAACCTTGGTCTCAACAATTCTCGCTCATATAAACCCTCCTCATTCTCGCTAATTGGACTCCCAGAGATCTACCCGGGGCCTAGTCATGGATCTCTGCATCCAGTTCCCTCAGTAGTTGGATGAGGTTTCTAGCACAACAATTAGGGTGTTTGGCCATCCCATCACCAGAGTAGGTCAGATCGGGCTGTCTCTCGACCATTCTGTGCCACATTTTAACCAGTCTACAGTGAGTTCATTAAATCTGTGACATGTCTAAGTATCTGCAAATGGGGAAGATGGTGTCGATCTCAGAATGTTGTGACCAAAGAGAATGTCTCAATTCCTGAGACATACTTAGCAAGCTATCTAACACCATCTACACCACTGTGTTGTATGGTCCTGAGAGTTATCGACATTAGCCTTATTTTCAATTTTGTATGAGTAACTTCATTAAATATATAGCCAGCCAAACTAAAATAAAGAATAAATAGCAAGTGATAGCTAGCTAGCGAGCTAACTAGTAGATAGATAGACAGATAGATAGATAGATAAATAGATAGATAGATAGAAGGTAGGTAGGTAGATGAATGGATAGATGGATGCATGGATGGATGGATGCATACATGCATACATACATACATACCAAGGCATCACCAAATTTGAGATTCAGAACATCCAGCAGAAATTGACTGGGAAGCTTTTTTAAGGAAACCAGATAGTGTTCCCAATGGAGAGAGTCCTGAGCAGAGCAGAGTGTCCTGTCAAGTGAGGCTCCTAAGTAGAAGACACATAATAGCAGAAAGGTAAGTAATATCGTATCGGGGGCTTACAAGCATCCACATCCAGCAGAAGCTGACTGACTGGGAATGGGTCTGGCCTACTACAGCAGTCAACTGGAGTTCCCCATGCAGAGTCCCAGGCAGAACAGAGTGATCCTCTGAATGAGGCTTCTGAGTCAAAAATAGCAACAGTTAGAAATGCCATGGGTGGAGATCTCTGTGACCACCAAACCAGCAGAGTGTCGATCAGCATCAGATAAGAAGGAAGTTTGGTTCAAGATGACCCAGCAGCCCGAAACTTCAAGAGCCTGACCCTGGGTAGTTTATTTTAGGCATATTCAAGCCCAGCACAATTTGGGAAAAAAAGTTTCCTGGTGATAATCAATTCCATCTGTGTGTACAATGAAACTTAAGACATAATTACATCTAAACTCTTGTAAAATACAAGTGACATTTTCCATAAGATAGGTTCTATAGATGAAGCGAGGAAGCAGGCTCAAAGCAAGCACTGCTCATGATAAGGGTCTAGGGGAGGATGGCCTTATAGATTGACTGAGATAAAACAGCTCAAGAGAAGGGTCTGGGGGAAACTGATATGCCCAAGCCATATAGATAGCATAGAAGTCACCAGGCTGTTAAGCCTTCTGCATGGAAAACATCCCTCCCTTTGAAGAGACAATGCTATATATTTAACCTTCCTGGTTTCCCAGTGCTTATCTGTCAGGGAAAGGACCCCATGCCTCTCACAGACATGATCATATCATGTGCTCCCAAATTCCAGCAGAAACCAATTGGGAAAGTTGAGTCAGTCAGCTGGAGTTTCCAGCTGAGCTTTCTCTCCATGGTGGGGTGTCCTATGGCTAAACTCCAGGTCTTTCTCTCCCATTGCAGGCAATTTTATATTCAGGGAAAGACAATAGAAAAGTATATTGGAAATAGTTTGCCTTCCAGCTGTTTTCAAGGAAATGATTTCTTTTTCCTTATTATTATTATTATTATTTTTGACATGGTCTCACTATTCATCTGTGGCTGGCCAGGAGCTCTTTATATAGACCAGGCTGCCTTCAAACTCACAGAGATCAGCTTTTCACCGCCTCTCAAGTGCTGAGATTAAAGATGTGTGCTACCATGCCCAGCATGAACATGATGTTTTTACTCTTGGGCTATTTTGCTGTCAGAAAACAGTCCTATGGAAACATATCCCTGTTAGAGGCAAATATTGGAGCAGTGGAAGACACCTGATAAGAAAAGAGACACGCAGGTGTGACATGTGCCTAGCAGTTAACACTCAGTGGTTGCTCATAGGGTTATCAGGGTTTTATTCAGTTCATGCCAAGGAAAGCTGTGTATTTCATGTTTTAATTTTCAATTATATTTTCATTTTTTGAGTTTATAATATAATTACATCATTTCCCCTTCCAAACCCTCCCATGTACCCCTCCCTTTTCAAATTCATGGCCTCCTTTGTTATTGATTATTAGTATATATATGCATATGCATAAATATTTATGTATGTATTCCTAAATGCATAAGTATAACCTACTCCGTCTGTATAATGTAACTTGTGTGTATGCTTTTATTTTAAGAAAATACCTGATTTTGTTAATTGAATGGACAATTGAAAGTTACCTGAAAAGTAGTTCACGTATATGAAATGTTTTCCTCTTTTCCTGTAGGAATAGCAATAATTTATATTACTGACGTTTCTGAGTCCACAAGAAAGTATATATTATTAAATAATTCCCTGTAAGAATTTTAGTTTGAGATCAATAAATATAACATGCAAGCAGAGATTTGAGGTAATGGGATACATACAATATTGTATTAAATATATACAATTGCAAAAAATGCAACTGAACAATTCAGCAGTTGACCAAAAGTCACTCCTAAATGAATTGTAAGCATATATAAATTGCATTTTAGTATATAATACATATTTTTGGAAAAGGCCATTTATATAAGAAGGCAAGTTTTCTTCTTGAGATCCCAGAAATTTCAAAGTGGAAGGATGCCAGAGTTCTAGTCCAGTCTCTGGTCTAAGACGAAAGCCTTGTACACAGTTCCTGTCCCTGTAGAGCAATGAATTTTGGATGGAGGATATCAGTGTCAGACCGCCTAAGGGCGTATCCCAGACTTTCTCCATCTAATCTCTGTGACCCCAAAGTCCTCACTTAACCTTTCTCAGTGTTTCATCTAATTATTGAGGCCCCGGGGAGCAGTAACAGCTATCTCTAGAAACTGTTACTCTCAAATTAAAAGTCCCATGTGAAACACCTAAAACAGGGCCTGAATATGGGTGCTCACGTTGTGGCTCCACTGGGAATATTCCTGACTGAACACACGACAGTTTCTCTGTTAGCCAGAAAGTTCTGGAAGTCACTGTTTTGTTTGTTCCTTTTTCATCTTTTGTTTGCCTGGGTCAGCTCCATGCTAAGGTTTTGGTAGAGTGTTGATGTCCCAATTAACACATGGTGTGACTTTCTTTTCTTTTTTCTTTTTGTTTTTTTTTTTGTTTTTTGTTTTTTTGTTTTTTTGAGACAGGGTTTCTCTGTGTAGCTTTATGCCTGTCTTGGAACTCACTCTGTAGTCCAGGCTGGCGTCGAACTCACAGAGATCTGACTGCCTCTGCCTCCCAAGTGCTGGGATTAAAGGCGTGCGCCACCACCACCCGGCTCTTTTTTTTTTTTTTAAATAAATATTTGTATTAATTTTTGAAAATTTCCTACAGCATGTTTTGATCGTATCCACCCTCAGCTTCTCCCAGATCCACGCCCACCTTCTTTACCCCTTCCTAAAGCTCATCACTACCACAGCCTTCAGCAGTGTCTCCACACTTCATCTCACTTCTTGCAGACATTTCAACCGCTCAGCAGGAAGCTGATACTTTGCTTCCTGGCCCCCACACCTGCCCTTCTGCTGTAGAGTGGTGCTTTCCAGTGTGATGCACTCTTAGCCCTCTGCATTACTTCCTTCTAAAAAACAAGCTGGGGCCGGAAGTATTACTTACTCTTGCAGAGGAGATTAGTTGGGTTCCCGGCACCCACAATGAGCATCTCATGACTACTGGTGACTCCAGCTCCCGGGCATTCCAACTCTTGTCTTCAGAACAGCTGCCTTCACATGTACATTGTCCCCAACAGTCACGTGCATACACATAATTGAAAAATAAAAATAAATCCTTTTAAAAAGTAACCAAAATTATTCTGTTTTAAAAGCCACATGCATCTAAACCAAATGAACACAGGCTCTGTGCTGTTTGAATAATAGTTTTACATTGTAAATACCAGCGAACATTAGTCCCATTTAGAAATATAGACACAGAAAGCCATTTTCTCCAATGTGGAAAAAAAAGTTTTGGATAGTGGCCCACTTTAAAACCTTTTCCCTCATCGTCCTTTAACGATACAAGGGAGTGGGAGGAATAAGTTGGAGAAAATTGAATGATAATAAGGATGGGGAAGGAAGGGAGGGGACTCGCTTTCTTTGTCCCTGTCTCTGGCTGAGTAATTTGACTAATTCACCGGGTATTATCATTCTTTGCAAAACACCTAAAAGCATAGTCAGAAATATTAGACAGGAACAAGACTCAGTTATCTTTTCAGACCCATCATCATATTTTCTGGGGTGCTTAGTCAGGGGCATTATCACCCCAGGAAGATGTGCTCAGGATGTCTTTGCAGTGTGGTATGTGGGGCTCGGCACACATACTAAAGAGCTATCCCAGGCAGCAAGAATGAGCCACCCCTGGTCCAGGGAATGCTATCAGGAGATGTTCTTGTGAATTACCGGAACTGCTTTTCATGTAAAGTTGGTTCATAAGAGGAGAAGATGGAGAAAGCAGGGTTCTTTCTGAGTGGAAGCAAGAAAGCCTCTCGATTTTGCTTCTGTATTTCCAAATAGCATATAATGATGAAATGATTATGTACTAAATCATGTTAATTACTTTTCTCTGCAGCTGTTGTTTTCAATATGGGGAAAATATAATTGTTTAAAATAAGTGTATAGCTTTCTTCCACATTTAGTGCACTAAATACAAATAAATGTGGGGTTTTGACACCTTTAAAACGTGTTTTCTTGATGCTCAGTGGAAGATAAGTTAACTCCAAATTTTTGGAATTAAGTAAAATCCCATAGTTTGCGTGTATTTAGGAAGGTGTACTTAGAGGACAATGACCTCTTTATTTTTGTGTCATTATGAGAGCTGTGAGCAGAACTTCCCTGGGAATGCTGTTCTGATACCCTACAAATACCTAATGGCTGTGACCTCTGATCTGTTTGGCTGTAGTGAGTGTGTGTGTGTGTGTTGGTGTATGGTTGGTCTCTCTGTGGTTTATTTCAAATATGTACAGTATGTGAATGAAAACCTCACTCATTTCTCTTTTTGTGTGGCTGGTAAAATAACTCGGTAGCTAAAAGCACTCCCTGAACAGCCTAACCATAATGTAGAAAACTCCATAAATACAATTCCAGCATGTTAAAAACTTTCAATGTTATCATACTTCTGCTTTATTACTAATGTTGCTAATCTCCCATCCTGTCCAATTCATAAGTAGAACTTCGTCATAGGTGTGTATGCATAAGAGAAGGCAGAGCATATGTGGAGTTGGTGTTATTTAAATTTTCAGGTTTCCACAGGACATTTTGGAATGTATTGCCTGTGAATATGGGAGGGCTAAACCTCAAAACTGACTCATAGCAACACATGGATTATGTTTCATAAATCCAGGTACAGTTGAGTTATTCCCTCTGCTTTGAGCCTCTCACATGAATATGTACATATTTAGTCTGTTCTCATTTACTTACTTTCTTCCTCTTATCCTTCTCTTGGACAAGACCTCTCCAAGGCATTAGTGAGGAGTGGGTGGGGCTGAACTCACCTCCAGGCATTAGTGAGGAGTGGGCAAGGCCAGACTCACCTCCAGGCCTTAATGAGGAGTGGGCGGGGCTGAACTCACCTCCAGGCTCCTGGAGGGGAGAGTAGCTTCCAAGTTCATTTGCTACTGACACTTGTATTGCTTTCTTTTCTCATTGCCGTGACGAAAACTCGTGGCAAAACCAACCTAAAGAAGAAATGTCAGATGCTGGCTCACAATTCGAGGCCCATCATGGCAGGGAAGGAACGGTGGTGAAGGCATCTAGTCATGTTGTATCTACAGTCAGGAGCAGAGAGAGAGATGAGCATTCAGCTCATCTTCTCCTTTTTCTTCTCTGTATTCCCAGCCCATGCACTGACGCCACCATGTTCAGAGGGAGTCTTCCCATCTCACTTAACTCAGTCTGGAAACTCTGACAGAGACATGCTCAGAGATGTGTCTCCTAGGTGATCTCAGGTCCTGTCTCATTGACAATCACTATTAATCATCATAAGAGGATTTGCTTCCTTGCTGAATGTCTGCTGGAAGCAATGCTCCATTCCTGGCCATATAAAGCTCTCTAGCGTAGTAATCTGCTTGATCAAAACTAGCCGCAGGGAGACAGTGCAGACACGGTGCTAGATGCAGGGACTCATCTCTCTCTCCTAATGTAATCCTGGAAGTGTGATCCATCCAGTCCACTGTGTTTGGTTTGGAGCAAAATGCTAGATCCAGCTTTTTCTTAAGAGGAGCACACATCGTATTTGTATGAATAGCATGGAACTCTCATTGCTGAGGGTCAGCTCAGATGTATATATTACCGCTATCTTCTATAGGATAAGAACTATAATAATGTATTGAGATATATGGTCATATACTTATTTGCATACATGTATGTAGCCATACATCTATATATATTTAATGCTATGCAGACACAAGTGATACATAGGAATTTTTTTCTTGCCATGTTGTTAAAGACATTCTGTATATATTCACTCCCAAGAAAAAGCCAATCTAGAATATCTTCCTTTCTAGTCTGTCTGGGGGTCTTCTTTACTCCCTTCTGGACTTCCCTTGCCTGCAGACACACCGTATCTAGTTTCTTCTTGTTGCACCCAGATCTGCTGCTTCCGGGAGAACCCAGCTGTTCAAGTATAGGACAGGACTTGCTTCTGTCCACACACCGAGTGGCTCTGTGTGCCAGACACTTCACTCTGAGGTTTCTTTGCTGTCTCCACTCCACACAGAGACTCAAGTTCTTATTTCATACTTGCTGCAACAGAAGGAGGAGGAGGCAGAGCCCACAGCGTGAAACTGTGTATAACAATTGGAAGAAATGAGAGCACTCTTCGCTTGTATGACTGTGCCTGTTTTCTTCAGTGATAAACTTCCAAGAGTCATTGCATTCTAGTAGGCAAGAACTTAGGGCTAAAGAAAGGAACCTTGAATGGTTGGCTTTCCGGAACTAACAGGGCTAGCAAGTTGGAAGCCTTTTAGGCGTCTTCCCCCATCACCGTGCATACTCCTGTTTCGTGGATTGTGACGCTGACTATCAGACCATGATGCTGGTTTCCTTTTAGGACACAATTTCCCTTAACTTACTGTAATGGCAAACCTGTGAAGATCCTGCCTCTGAGGACCTACAGAAGGAAACTAGATAAGAGTCTCCTGGGGCTGAAGAAATAGTTACATTGGTAAAGTACATGCTAGACCAAGTATGAGAACCTGAGTTCAGATCCCCAGCATCCACATGTTGGCGTCCCTCTGTAACCCCCTTGCTGGGAGGCAAGCAGAGAAGGGAGGGTCACAGGGACTCATTGGCCAGCCAGCCCAAGAAGTTGGTAGGTTCCAGAAGTGCTAGCTCAGATCGAGTGATGCTGTTTCAGAAAGTGCCGTGGAGAACAACCAATGAAGGCTTACAATGTGGTGATATTGTGTTCCCCAAAATATTGTACACCCTAATAAACTTATCTGGGGTCAGAGAAGCAGAACAAGCCACAGCTTCCTCACTCCGCCAATTCCTCAGGTGATCCTGTTTCCTCAGACTGGATGCCTCTCAGCTGAACTGTGCTGCTCAAAAGCCTAAAAGCTTAACCCAGCTAGTTCCTGGTCCTCATGCTTTATATACCTTTCTGCTCTGCCCTTACTTCCTGGGATTAAAGGCTCTTGTTACCAGGCCTGGCTGTTTCCAGTGTGGCCTTGAACTCGCAGAGATCCAAGCGGATCTCTACCTCTGGAATGCTAGGATTAAAGGCATGTGTGCCACCATTTTCTGGCCTCTGTATCTAGTGGCTCTTCTGTTCTCTGACCTCAGATAAGTTTATTAGGGTGTACAGTATTTTGAGGAACACAATATCACCACATTGCAATGTCAGCCTTTGGCTTCACATACATCCACGTGCGTACACTACACGCATACTCACACAAGCACATACCAGCGTATGCATATACAAGAACTCCCAGGATCTGTTTTTAAAGAGTTCTTGCAAGTTTTTCTGGACCCCAGAGCAACTGACAGACACATCCATCGACCCCTAAGCTATAAGAGTGCTTGCTGTGAATAGCTCTAGGTGATTTAAATCTCTGCAATCCTTTAAGCTCAGGCCATGCTCACACCTTCTCTAAGATGGGGCAAGTATGGAGACACCGAGGCATGAACACAGCAAGTCTACATAGCAGATATTAAATCTAGTGACAGACGAGCAGCGTTTCCATTGGTGAAGCAGTCTTGGTGAGGGCCTGTGGTAGTGGTGGGTGGGTCCTCTTCATTTGCAGGTAATTCTTTTGCTATTTTAGCTTTCCTATGGGGCTGGGGGTTAGAGAAGTTGTGGGGTAGAACTGGAGGCCTTAAAGATAGTCAGGGTGTAATAAGAACCCATCAGTGGAAAAAAAATCTTTGGTCTCCTTCAATGAGGAAGATTTAAAGTCTGTGAAAATAGTTTTCTTCTGAATCGAGAGGCATGAATACCTTTCTTTGTTCATTACCAGTCATGCTGTGTTTCCATTCAAAAAATTAAGAAGAATGGTGGTAATTTGAATAATAGTAATCACAATGCATTTCTCATGCTGAAGTTTGAATAATACACCTGAATTTAATTGCAAAATGAAATACTATATTTGTACCGAGTTCTATGGTTCTACACCAGGAAAGAAAAGTAGGACACTGTGTCTCCAAGTCAGGACCCAGTTTTGATTTTAGAAATCTCCATAATGAAATCGGCATACACAAGGGCTTCCCTGAGAATAAAACATGCCAGAAGAATCCATACATGCCTCAGAGGTAACCAAGATTCATTTAGTAAGAAATGGTTGCTTTCCAAAAACATAGGAAGGAAAGAATAAAATGACATGAATAGCTTTTGACAGGCTACACTAACAGACGGTTTCCTGCAGACACCGCAGCACCATCATTGCAGTTTAATAAAAATTCCATACACGCTGTTCGCATTGCTCGTCCAGAAATGATCACATAAATAAAAACAGGATATTGGCATCAAAAGGTTGTAAATATTGAGCATGCTTCTCAAATGTATCAGTCAGTTGATGGCGGCATAGTTTCCCCACCCTTGACCATTATTCACTGCAAAGTCTGAAATGTAGATGACATTAGAAATTCGATATGTCTTTCAATTACACATTAAAAAGTGTTTTCATTTGAATGGCAGCCCATAAATATTGCATGGCCAGATCTCCTAGCTTCCCACCAGAATACCTTTTCCCTAGCTAGGCAATGTCCTAGTTAGCTTTAACTGTCAACTTGACAGAGCCTAGAGTCACATAAGAAAGGAGTCTCAGTTGAGGTATTCCTAGATCAGAATGGCCCGTGTAATGTCTGCTGGATGTCTTGATTATGAATTAATATAGGAGGGTCGGCCGATTATGGGCAGCATTGGTCCCTGGGAAGGTGGTCCTGGGCTTTATAAGAAAGCTAGCTAAGCATGGGTCTGTGAATGAGACAATAAGTAGCATTCCTTTGTGGCTTCTGTTTTGTTCCTTGATCAGAGGTTATTCTGTGAGCAATGGCAAATAGGCCTGCCTTTAAACTCCCGCCCTGACCTTTCTCAATGTAGACTATAATCTGAATAAATACACCCTTCCCTCCCCCAAGTTGCTTTGGCCATGGTATTTGTCACAGCCTCAGAATGAAACTAGAAGACTCAAGTGGGCCTCTGACTTCTGAAGTTGCTCCTCATGGTTTGTGGCCAGCACCTCTGTCCTGTTGAACAGCCAAAGCTAGTGTTTCTTGAACCTGTCTTGCTGAAAGAAATACAAGACTAAGACAGAACTTCCTTGCACAAATGTTAGTGATGTGTCCAGGCTTAGAAAAGCTTCTCTGGTTTCCTTGCGATTCATTTTGGATAGCAGAGCACACTTCACTCTACAAATTCAAGACTGTTTCATGAGGAGTCCAAAGACCAGGCTCTTGGTATTGTTTTATATTTGGACAAAGAGCACACACTAGATTTTTTGGGAAGGCTACTGAATCATTCCTTAATATGAAAGGCCTGTAAAAGTTCATTTCCATCACATTTTGGTGAGGTGCACCATCTGTTCAACTACTGTAGTTCTGCCACCAAAAACAGGTCAGAAATTCATTTTCATCAGCATCTTGTGCCCATGTGACTGTACCTTCCAGTTCCAAATCGACACGGTATGATGGTGACTCTTCCCTCCCACACACTGAGGACCTGGGCCTTGTGGTCAGCATCATTGATCTGGCCCTTGAGCAGAGGCCCTGAGTTTATCTGTTTTCCAGGTTGGCCTAGGACCAATGGTTTCCTTCATTTGAGCTCCTTTACACTCAAGAGCAGCTTGGGCTTTTCCCTGTTCTTTTCTTTCTCCTTCCTAATCTTTAAATGTCTTATTCACATACATTAACTATACACAATAGTGGAGTTCATTATAGCATTTCCATACATGTGCATAATATGTTTCAATCATATTCACAAACACACACACACACACACACACACACACACACACACACACACACACTTATTCACACTCTCACATTCTGCTACGATCCCCCCACCCCCCACACACTCCTGCTGATCCCCTTTCCTCTTTCTTTTCTCCTCGATGACTGAGTATACCATATACCCACCAGGGCCCAGATACCCTTGGCTCTCATGTGTCTTGTTCCCCCTGCTCTGGCTTAAAGAGAACCATCTTTTCCTCAAGTACTGCTTGGGATCATCCTGACCCGCCTTTCTGAGTCTTATCCTCAATGCTTTCATGTCTGGATAACCTCTGAAATGTATCCCTTCCCCGCTTCTCTGCCTTTAGCAAGGGCCAGCTCACTTCTTTTATAGAACTTACTTTGTCCCATTGACACTCAGGTTCACACACTCATTAAGCAGTAGTAGTTACTTTTGAGTGGAGACTGGATATCAAATCTCAGTGTTCATTCTCTGTACCCAGCACCATGATGACTCAATACTACTGAATAAATAGATGGGTAGATAGATGGTAAGTGATGGGTAGATGATGGATAAATGGATGAATGGATTGACAAATTGATCAATCAGTGGATGGATGATGGATGGATGGATGGATGGATGGATGGATGGATGGATGGATAGGTAGATTAATGGATGATGTATCAGTGTATGGATGGGTAGATGGATGGATGAATGATGGATTGGTAGCTGAGTAGATGGAGAGAAGAATGGATTAGTGGATGGGAAGGTGGATAAATGGATGGGTGTATGGATAGATAGATTGGTCAGTGGATGGGTGAATAGATGGATGCATGGATGAACAGATGATGTTTGATAGACATAAATTGCACCTTACTTTGGAAATTAAGCACACTAGATGAGGTCTCTACCCTTGTGGAAATGTACTGTTTAATGTAGACATTTAAATGTGTGTGTAGTTATAAGAGTTGCTATATAAAAGAGAATGAAGTTGAAAAAACCATGGATTACACATTTAAGGAACACAATACTGTTGTCATGTATTATGGGGAGGCTTTGAGGGCATGGGGGAGACATTTGAGGATTGTTTGTTTGTGTAACTGCTTCTGCTTGGCTCCTCTTCCTAAAGTACTAGGAGGGTCAGTAAATGAGGAATCACAAATACCTCAGATAAAAAAGACCTCTGCTTTGATTTATTTTGTGGTCACAATAGATTACCCTTCAATAATATTTTCCTTACTTCAAATTCTCCTTGTCAGTGGCTGTGTGACTTTGGGCAAGTTATCCGAGTAACAACAGCCACAGATGTGATGGAGAGGAGGGAGAGGGTGGTGGAGACTGATTTGATGATGGAGAGGGTGGTGGGGACTGATGTGATGAGGGAGAGGGTGGTAGGGACTGATTTGATGGAGAGGAGGGAGAGGGTGGTGGGGACTGATGTGATAATGGAGAGGAGGGAGAGGGTGGTGGGGACTGATTTGATGATGGAGAGGGTGGTGGGGACTGATGTGATGAGGGAGAGGGTGGTAGGGACTGATTTGATGGAGAGGAGGGAGAGGGTGGTGGGGACTGATGTGATGATGGAGAGGAGGGAGAGGGTGGTGGGGACTGATTTGATGGAGAGGAGGGAGAAGTTGGTAGGGCATGGGGAATGTGCTCAGAGTATAATATGTACTTACTCAAAAGTGCCCTTATATTACCCACTATCATTGAAATACTTTTAAAGGGATCAGGTGGACCCTGAGCTTACATAAAACCTGTGTAAGATTAAGCAAGTAAAAATTCCAGCATGGATAGGGAAGAGGTTCTCAAAACTCCACCGCAGCTGGGGAGCTATTGCTGTTGATGGTTGCCGGGATGGGGAGAGTCAGGTTTTTGGTTTTTGTTTTCTTTTCAGGGATGGCTCCTAGTAAATTGTTGACACTCCAGTGGATGGCCTTACACCCATACACACATACAGACAACAGTAATTGAACTAAGTGTGTTGAAAAAGGATGTGATTTTGGGAGAAAGAAATGGTAGGGGGTCTAGGAAGAGTTGAAGTAGGAAGTAAGAGTAGATGTGGTCAAAATACATTGTGCTAGGCGGTGGTGGCCCACGCTTTTTATCCCAGCACTTGGGAGGCAGAGCCAGGTGAATCTCTGTGATTTCGAGGCCAGCCTGGTCTACAAAGTGAGTTCCAGGACAGGCACCAAAACTACACAGGGAAACCCTGGCTCACCCCACCCCCCAAAATAGCAAAATACATTGTATTCATGTATTAAATTCTCAATAGATAAAATATTTAAATGAGAGAATCAGGTGGGGTGGAGAGGGAGACAGAGAAGGAGAAAGAAAAAGATGGAGACACAGAGCGAGGGATTCATTGCCCACAAATATATGAGAGAAAAGGTCTGGAAAGTACAAGAGGGATTGGGTGTTAAGACACCACCAGTGACCATAAGGAGGAGGGCCTGGGGGCCTCCATAGCTGTCTGTTCTCTAATTGGCATCTCCATGGAGACCATGAACACATTAAATTCCTCAGGGAGTTCGGCAGCCAAGTAGAACAACAACAGGTTTCCTGGAGTGAGAACCATACACACCTTCCACGCAGAAAGTGTGGGGAGGAGCGCACACCACCCAAATGCCCAGCAGTCTTCTTGGTGGTTATGAACTCCCTCTTCTGCATCAGCATGCTTCCGGTCTCCAGTGGTCACTGGTGGAAGTTGCTGCATCATATTGGCAGGTCACCATTGCAGGCTGTGGTCTCTGTCCATCTTCATTTAAGGACATGGACATTTGATTCACTCAACTCTCCTAGTTCATTCCCTGGTTGACGAAAGAACTGAGATCTCATTTTAAATCCTAACAAGATACAGATAATTAAGTCCTAGGAGACCTGTGTTCTCAGCAGTTATAATGGGATGAGCCCCCGGCCCCGCTTTCCAGCCATATAGAAGTCTTGGCACTTGTAGTTAAATTGGGTTTTCTTCCAGCAGAGCCTGGTGTGAGGGAGCCAAGGGTAACGGGAAGCAAGCCCGATGTTGTTTGTTACATGGCGGTCTTAGTTTGCTTTCCGTTGCTGTGATGAGACACCATGACCAAAACCACCTGGGGAAAGGGTTTCCTTCTTTACTTGTATTTCCACATCATAGGCCATCACTCAGGGAAGCCAGGGCAGGAACTACTCAGAGCAGGCACCTGGAGACAGGAATCCATGTAGAGAACCTGCAGGGATACTGCTTTACTGGCTTGCTGCTCATGGCTCGCTCAGCTTCTGTACTGTACAACCCTGGACCACCTCTCCAGGGTGGCACTACTCAGTGGGCAGGGCCCTCCCACATCAACTGTCAGTCAAGAAAATGCTCTCAACAGACTTGCCTACAGGCCCAATCTGATGGAAGCATTTTGTCAGTTGAGGTTCCCTTTTCCTAGATGGCTCTAGCGTATGGCAAGTTGACAAAAATGAAAAAGCAAAAACAAACAAACAAAAAAGCAATAACAAAAAAACCACCAGCACAGTGGCGTTTAGCATTCCTGTAGGAGAGATGCTATCATCTCTACCAATATTAGAGGAGAATTACAGGGATGAAGAGAGCAGAGGACTGCAGAATTTCTCCTGTCCATCCAGAAAGTGAGAAAAGGGAGTCCTAACCCTGGGTATGCTGATGGCAGAGCCGTAAGATAGACACCAGGGGCTGAGGAGATGGCTCAGTGTATAAATTGCTTGCCTCCAATGCATGAGGATTGGAGTCTCCATCCCCAGATCCCATGTACAAGCCAGGCAGGTGAAGTCGCTGCTTGTAATTCCAGCACTTTGGCGACAGAGATGAGGGTTACACAGGCAAGCTGGCTAGCTAGACTTGCCCAGTCGGCGCACTCCGGCTTCAGCATGAGATTCCACCTCCATAAACAGAGAAGAGCTTAAGAAGACCACCAACATTAATGTTGGGCCTTCACATACACATGTGCACACACAGATGTGAGCACACACGCACACACACATACAAACGTGCACACACATCGGCGTATATGCATGTGCCAAGTAAGATAGCCAGTGGCTGTCAATATGGCTTCCAGCCAGATTATCAATAGGTTTATTATTAATGATCACAGACGTTTACACAGTGTTACCACTTGTTAACTTTTTAGCAGCTTCCTTTTTGTTTCCTCTACCCTTGAGAATCGTGTGCCTTTCATGTCTTTATAGCTGAGAATTGTACATCTTTTCTCTACTGCTATTAAACATCAAAGGAAAAATTTCCCTGGCGGTGAGTTTTAGTGTACAAATGTTCTGCCCTTTCCCCCCTCACCCTCTCTTCTTCCCGTTTTGTTCCATTGGCAATTTAAAAATAAATGGGCACTATTTGGGCCTAAAGGCACTGTGTTTCCAACATCTATTTCACTGGGCAGGAACGTGCAGTAAAAATGCTGCATAAAAGCTCGGGCTCCTCGATAAAAAACACAGGGAGACAATTGACTTTTATTTAATGTCCGCCTTGAGGTTGGGGAAGTCCGCAGTTATCGGAACCAGTTTTTATCATAGCGGCTCTGTCTTAGCAACAGATACTCCGGCGTGGTTATTCTTTACTTCCTAGGAGATACCCAAGGTCATGAAAGACATGCTTCAAGGACAGGAGGAAGAAATCTGAGTATCCATAATGATGGGTGTGTGTGTGAATATGCCATACCTAGAGCAGTGGTTCTCAACCTTCCTAACTCTGCGACCCTTTAACACAGTTCCTCATGTTGTGGAGACCCCCAACCATAAAATGATTTCATTGCAACTTCATAACTGTAATTTTGCTACTGTCATGAATTATAAAGTAAGTATCTGATATGCAAGATATCTGTTAGGCTGCCCCAATGGAGTTGCGACCCATAGGTTCAGAACCATTGTCCTAGAGCCTGATGAGCCAGATGTGTGCCCACTGGGGCAGTGTTGATTTGAGGCCTCAGCTGACTCTACTTCATAAAGAGGTAATGAATTCTGAGTCTGGGGAAGCAGCTCAACAGGTCACGTGTTTACTGTTAAGTGTGAGGACTGGAATCTGGATCCGAAACACCCATGCAAATGCTGGGTTGGTGTGCTGGGGCACTGGTAACCCCAGCACTTTCTCAGGAGGTGGAGACAGACCCCTTAGAGCAAACTAGCTTGTTAGACTACCTAAGTAGTGATGTTTCTGTCAAAGATCCCACCTCAATGTGTAAATGTGTAAGGTGAAGATTGATTGAGGAAGATACCCAAATCAACCCCTAGCACACACCCATGAGAACCCACATACATGTGAACATACACACTAACATGCATGCATACCACACACACACAATAAAATAAAATAATGAACTATCATGAAGTAGAGGATACACTGCAAATATATGTAGCTCTTAACTCTTCAGTCTGCCAATGATCTCTAGTACTGTCCTCTTGGTTAAAATGCTAACACCCATAGTTCCCTCACTTAAATATATATATATATATATATTAATATATATATATTAATATATATATATATTACTCTACAGATACGATTATTAGATAGCTTTCCTATCATGCTACATCTTTACTCATTTACCAGAAAGCATCAGCTCAGGGTGGAGAGAAGCTTCAGTGGGTGAGCACTGAGTGAAGACCTGAGTTCAGATCCTGCATGCATGTGAAAAAGCTGGGCATGTGTGTGTGTGTGTGCTTGTTCTATCTGTGTTTTGGGAGGCATAGTCAGGAAGGTTGCTGGGACTTCCTGGGAGCCAGCCTAGCATCTCATCTCAAAGGAATAATAAAGAATGATCATGCAGGGCACCCAGCATCCTCCTCTGGCTTTTGCACAGAGAGGTATGTGCACCTACACACACACACACACACACACACACACACACACACACACACACACACTACATACATACATACATACATACACGTGCATACATACATATACACATACACGCATACCTCATACATACATATATACACGTACCATACATACATGAGTTCATACATAAATATACACAAAAACCACACAGGTCAGCACCTCTGGATTGCCCCTTGTAACCTTTCAGATCTTTTCACCTCCTGGACTCCTCTTTGACTTCTAATTACAGTGCAGAATTAACTATCTGTCTGTCTGTCTCCTGTCCTTGGCAGCTTTTCCTCACTTGAATCACTGGTTCTATCTAAGTGTTGCTGGCATTCAATGAGTGATTGCAAAATGAGGATGTAGATAAGCTGAGAAGGTGATATATGAGTGACAATAAATGAGTGATTACTCAGATCGCAGAAAGATCACTGAGTAAGCTTCCTGCCATTGGAATTAAAGTTAGACTTACCTAGACTCTCCTAGCTTTTAGCCTCAATTACACTTCAAATGAGGTAAATCTGTATTAACTCCACTAAATAGTGGTATATTTCATGTATCATGATTCCCATGGATACATGAGAAAATGTCCTTTCACCCCAGTTAGGGAACCAACAATAGACCATTTTAAGGATACTACCGAAGTCCAACTTGCCAAACCAGTGAGTTTTATTAGAGTCACTTGCAGGAGCAGAAATGATTTACCAAAGCCCACCCCAGCACAGGGATGGCTCAAAGCCTGGTGTTCACTGCACAGCTTGTATCAGCTCGTCAGATTGGACTGTCTTTCCCAGGCAGCTCCCTTAGGCTGGGCCTCATCAGACAGCTAGGCAGCTTGGTGCTTCTTCAAGCTGCTCGACTCCTCTGGCTCTCCAAGCAGCTGGCCTGGTTTGAGAACAGCTCTCTTTCTACTTTCTACTTACAAGTATTTTCTACTGGGAGAGATGAGCCTTGCATAGCTGGTCAGTTTCAGAAACTTCCTGAACCTTCCAAGCAGTTTACTTCCTGAGTCTTAATGAGCCTCCCCTTAGAACAGCCCCGGTCTTAAGGAATTTCCCTCCAAAATAGAATAAGTTATCTTTGAGGGAATTGCTACACAATAATTCCACCCATTTGGGTAGATTGATCCTCCACTGTATGAGGTGAACAGTACAAAAATGACTTGAAATATCAACTGAGGTTCCCGAGGAGCTCACAGGGCATCTGGAGAGCTGAAAGGCTAGTCACCAGACTGTGTTAATACTTTTGAACAGTGCTAGTAATGTGGGAGTTAGTAGTCCAGAGGACATACGACCAGCATAGAGGTAGTCCTAGATTAGTATACAAGAGCACACGTTAAAGATATACACTTGGGGCTGGAGAGACGGGTCCGCTGTTAAAGCACCTTCTTGCTGAGGACCTTTATTCAGTTCCCAGCACCCATGGCGAGCAGCTCACAATTGCTTCTAACTCTCATTCTGGGGGCATCTTATGCCTTCTTCTGGCCCCTGCAGGGACTGTACTCATGCAGCACATAGACATACATGATGGAAAACAGTCATATACATAAAAGTAAATCTTTTTGTTTTCTCTAAATGCAGAACCATGCCTCCTTTTCTGGGGCTTGGTTCACTGGGCTTCATAAAGACCTGGAAATCTGAACTGTTTCAACGAGAGTTTGGTGGTTTGTAGCAAGGCCGTCAAAGGAGATGTTTTTGCTGCCTGAAGGGACCTCTGTCGGCCACTCTTGCTTTGATAGCAGGAGCCTGGGATGGGTGGTGTTTGGATGAGCAGAGAGCGGAGAGAGACGACTTGTTTTTCACCTGGTGAATGGCAAGAAAAAGAATTTCCATTCAAATTCCAGAAGACTATGTCATGTGGTTAAAAGAAAAACACATTTGAGGAGATTGTTCAGTGGGTCATGTACTCTCTGTACAAACCTGAAGACCCCGATTCATTCACCAGAACCCACATGAAAAAGCCATACATGGTGCTGTGTGCTTGTAATCCTAGTGCCGTAGGGTGTCAGGGTAGAGGCAGACAAATCCCTGGGCCTTGATGAGTTCTAGGCTAGTGAGACACCCTGTCTCCACAAACAGGCTGTATAGAACCTGAGGAACAACACTTGACATCCTCCAGGATCCACATTTAACATGTACACACACGGATATACACACACACCCATGTCAACATATGTATACACAAACACACCTGTATATATCTGTGTATACACATGCACATACACACACCCACTTTCCCTACCTCTCAGTGTATTGTAAAAGGTAGAAGTCTGGATCCGTTTTGTTTTAAATCTAACATAGAAGCCATTCCTAAATGGGCTCCCTGGCCCTTTCATTCCTGCCTGTTGCCCATACTGCAGCATTTCCAAGGATGAAGCACTCCTCTTAGTCTTGAATCTGCATTGTTGTGTTTTAAGACGTACACATCGGGTAAAGAACAGTGCATTGGCTGGGTGAAGTGGGGTAAGTCTTCAATCCCAGTATTTGGGAGGCAGAGGCATGCAGATATTTATGAGGCTACCCAGGTCGACATATCAAGCTCTAGGCTAGCCAAATCTACATAGTAAGACCCTGTCTTTAAAAAAAAAAGACTACTGGAAGGAAGGATCCTTCTATAGAAACTATGTGCTCCATTGGTTTTGCCAATAAAGCTCACAAGATTGTGAGGTTTTTGCAAGTATAGGCTTCCTTCCACATGTATTGACATTTACCGTAAAAAAAAACCTGCTTCGAAAAGTGTCTCCCAACTGTCATCCTGGAGGTTTGGTAACACATTCTTCAAAGCAAAGCTGACTTTGAAGGTGTTTGTTTGAAGCCTCCCCTATCAGAGCAGGCACACATGTAGACAATTCAGGAAGTTCAGAGAAGTAACTGTGTAGCTTAGCAGTCGGTTTTTCAGGCATGAAAGAAGGGTGACCTTCCATGGTGACCCCTGGCTGGGAGGTGAGCTGAAGAACTCCCCCAGTGACAGCAGGTCACTGAGTCAAAGGGAGGACATGACAGCCAATTGAGGAAGGTGGTCAGGAGCAACACTCAGACCAGGACAAAGGCTCAGTGCGGAGAAGTGCTTGCTGAGAAGCCTGGCAACCTGAGTTAGATCCCAGAACTTACTTGATGGGAAGAAAGAACAAACTCCCTCCAGATGTCCTAAGCCTTCCACACGTGTGCCTTGGCACATGCACATAGACGCACACATGCAAGATAAGTAAGAATGGTACTTGCTTGCTCCATCTCGAGTGTGGTGCACAGTCATTCCGGGTACTCCGTGAAGTCAAGCTAAGCAGACTTTCACCAAGTAGCAGCTGTGCAGCCGATTTTTACTCAGGTCACACGGATACAGAAGGCTTACATTAATACCAGTGGCCAATTCTCTCCTCACTGGGAACTCGGGAAACAAAGTATGCCAGGCAGCCCAGAAGTTAACTGGGGTAGCATTGTGAGTAGTTTCAGCCAAGAGCCCTAAAACCTAAAGCAGAGGCATCTCTGCATTTCCTGTTTTCTCTTTTCTAGACATGATGAACACACAAAGCCGAAAGGGAGCACCAGGCAGACACTTAGGTTACTTTATTGACCAGATCATAACACTTTTAGGGTGAAATGGAGCCGTTGATAATTGCGACAGAGCAGTAGACATAAGCCACATGTCCTAAGTGTGTTCTAGGGTCCTTTGTATGTCTGGCCAAAAGTAACTTAGGAGGGGAAGTGGGGTTTGTGGCTTACACTTCTGGGGCACAATCCTTCACTGAGGGAAGTCAAGGCAGGAACTCAAGCAGGACCTTAAAGCAGAAACCGTAGAGGAAGGCTGCTTGCTGGCTTGTTCAATGGCTCATGCTCACACTTCAATCAGGTTATTCCAGGTTGCATATCAAGTTGACAAAGATAACTAGGACTGATGAGAATTTGTGTCAGTAGGAAATTGAGCTATTACTTTTATTGTTTTTCTTTTGAGACAGGGTCTCACTATGTAGCCCTGGCTGGTCTTCAGCTCTGTGTTGACAAGCTGGCCTCAAACTCACAGAGCTCTGCCTGACTCTGTATCTTAAGTGCTGGGTTAAAGGCATGCACCACCATGCCTGGCTCCAGAAGTCTGGTTATTTTTAAAGCCTCAGAGATGCAGGTGTTGTTTGCTACACTAGTGTGACCTAATCTGCCTTGACTATTATAGTAGGTTATCCTTCATACAAGGTACAGTCTGAGACTTGGATAGAGGACCTTTATTACTCAGTGCACTTTTTAAAAAAATCGAAGGATTTGTGTAGCATGATTCTTAAAAGGTCTTATTAATAAAAACAAACCCAGGGCCGGGTATTGGGGTGAATGCTGGAAGATCAGAGAAGCAGAACAAGCCACAGCTTCCTCACCTTGCCAATTCCTCAGCTGATCCTGTTTCCTCAGACTGGAAGCCTTTGAGTCCTCATCCAAACGAATCTCAGCTGAACTGATGCTAAAAGCATAAAAGCTTAACCAGTTCTAGTTCCTGGTTTTCATGCCTTATATACATTTCTGCTTTCTGCCATGACTTCCTGGGATTAAAGGCGTGAGTCACCATGCCTGACTGTTTCCAGTGTGGCTTTAAACTCACAGAGATCCGGATGGATCTCTGCCTCCCAAGTGATAGGATTAAAGGCGTGTGTGCCACCATTTTCTTGCCTCTATGTCTATCTAGTGACTGTTCTGTTCTCTGATCACAGATAAGTATATTAGGGTGCACAATATTTTGGGGAATACAATATTACTACAGAGTTGAGTCTCTTAGAGGCTTGGAACTTACCAAATAGGCTAGACTGGCTGGCCCATGAGCCCCTATCTCTGCCTCCCTGGTACTGAGATTTTAGGGATGTGGGCTGAACATGAAATGTCCCCCATAGGCTCATGAGGACTGAACTAGCTGGTGCCACACTTTTGGAAAGTTGTGGAACCTTTAAGAAGCAGAACGTTGCTGGAGGAAGTGGGTCGCCGGGGGCAGACTTGGAGGTTTCCATAGTTCACGCTCCACTTACTCACTGTGGATTCAGTGTGACAAACTAGGTCCTGCTCATGCCACCATGCCTCCTGCACCATGATGGGGTGTATTTGAACAGTAACTCAAAATAACCCACACTCCTTTAAATAGCTTCTTGTTGGGTAGTTGGTTGCGGCAACTTAATACATTAAATATTTACATAAAGTGTCAATTTATTATTTCCTGTCCTCCTTACCTAAGTACTAAAACATCATCAACTCAGATTGTATTGGACTTCAAAACAACTGTGATTAAAGACATAGAAAATCCAGAATCAACTGACACAATTTTACATTTTGTCTTGTGCTCCACCCTAGTGCCTCTGTAAGATAAGTGGGGTTAGCTTTGAACTACTCTTTTTGTTCCTGTATCAAAATACACGACAAAGGCAACCTAAGGAGCCAGTAATTTATTTTGGCCCACAGTATAACATTACAGTCCATCATGGCAGGGAAGGCATGTCTGCAGGAGTGTGAGACATGTTGCAGGAGCAATCAGGATGTAGAGCGCTCAGCTTGCTTTCTTCTTTTCATTTGCTTTGGGACTCCCACCCATGGGATGGAGCCTCCTTTAAGATGGGTTTTCTCTCCTCGATTTACTGAGTCTGGAAACTCTAACAGACATGCCCAGAGATTAGTCTCTTGGATGGTTCTAGATCCTGTTAAGCTAGCCATCCATGTTAACCAGCAGAAGTTTGTTGTACCCATGTTACATAGAAAGGAAGAGATGTATCCTGAGTTCTAGAGCTGGGAAGAGACATCTGAAGTCATATCTTCTGAGGTCAGGCTCTGGATCATTATTACTACACTAAGCGTGTAAGTATTGAAGCTGGAGAGGCTATGGTAACACAATGTACTTTGAGTGTGTGTGGTTTACAGTCTCTTCCCTCTTAACAGAAGCCACTCTGAAGAAATGTGGGTGAGTGAATATTACAAGAAGCATAAGAATTAGCAGTAGATCCCATGAAGAATTATGTTTGTATGCCTGTGGTTGCATAGACCAAATCTTTGGATTCTTAAACACCTTTCCACAGTAGTTACACATTCTTTCCCACAATTTAATGCTATACTTTCATCCCCATTATGGCCAGCTGTTGCCCTTCTTTTGAATTTCTATCAAAACTTTACAGCAGGTAATAGTAGCCACTTAATGTGTAGCGTGGACATCATTCAGATCCATAGTGACTATTGATTTGTATCAAAACCTCTATTCTTCAATTGGAAAAATGGAAAGAGAGGAAGAAATCAGGGTTTTCTTTTGTATGTGTATATGTATGCATGCAGCGTGTGTGTGTGTGTGTGTGTGTGTGTGTGTGTGTGTGTGTGTGTGTGTGTGTGTGTATGTGCCAGACAGAGGATGATGACCTTAGGTATCATTCCTTAGACATTATTTGCCTTTTTTAAAAAAAATTAAACTGAGACATGATCCCTTAGTAGTCAGGAACTCCCCAAATAGTCTAGACTGGCTGGCTAGAGAGCCCTAAGATCTTCCTTTCTCCACCTCCCTAATGCTGCCATTACAAGGGAACAGCACACCACTTGGCCTTTATTTACATGAGTTCTGGGAATCAAACTCAGGTCTTCATGCTTGCAAGACAAGCACCTTATAGACGGAGCTATTTATTATCTCCCCAGACCCCAAACAGATCTTGAAGCAAAACAAAACAGAGGGTGTTCTAGCAGATGTTGAGGGCCGTGCCCATACAGTGAGGAGCGAGGTACAGCAACGGACAAAGATGCTTCTTCCCATGAGGCAACAAGTGCACCTGATTTCACACATCCGAATTCCATCTTTGACTACAGACAGGCAAAAGCATGGTGCATGCTGACCAGAGAAATCTTATCTAGTCTACATTCTCGTTTTTTATTTTGTTTTGTTTTGTTTTATGAGAGGAATAAAACTGTAACCTTCTCATTTTAAGAAAAGGGAAAAACAAGGTCCTGAATTGGTATATTCATTTTCTAGAATCTCCCATGTAGCCTCATGACACATTAAAAATAGCTTTTCCTGTTGGCAATGGACAATAAACATAAATATGGAGGATATTGATCTGTCTGGTATCTTCAAAGTTCCTCCACCTTATGAGCACAGCAGTCTAAAGATCCATCCCCAAATAATACATTTTTGGTAAAAAAAAAAAAAAATAGTAATTTTTTCACATTCCAAGTACTTTTATAGAAACTTGTACTCTAAGCATTGAACTTCAGATACTCCAGAAAATAAAATTTGCAGAACTCAAGCTGGATTTATTTATGGCATTGTTTTTTTTCTGAAGAGTCTATGAAATATATTACAGAGATGGGTTTAGAAATTGTATATGTATCTGTATGAGTTTGAGTTTGTCAGACTGGATATGAGGGCTGGTGTCATTAATTATTTTTTATCTTAGTGTATGATATTTATATGTGTGTGTCTATGTGTATTCATGTGCATGCCATAGCATGCAGGTGGAAGTGAGAGGACCTAGGGTGTTGGTTCTTGCTTTTCATCTTTTTTGAGACAAAGTCTCTTGGTTGTTTGCTGTTACATATGCTAAATTAGCTGGCCGGTGAGCATCCAGGGATCCTCTTGCATTTGCCTCCCATCTCCCCACAGAAGCATGGGGTCACACCCATGTGCTGCCATGCTTGGCTTGCAGTGGCTTTGGGTTTTCACACTTAGGTTCTCAGGATTGCAAGGGCAAGCATTTTATTCACCCACTAATTTCCCCAGCCAACATTAACCATTCTGTATTTATAAAATTATGTTAATAATTTGTACATTCTTTTAAAGGCTGGTTCCATGCAGGAAATAATAGCATCTTGTGGGTTCTTGGCATGTAGCCATGAACCCTACTTTCATATTATCTAAGCAAGACATTGGCAGCTCATGATTGTACTTCTTTATGATATTCATTTGCCCACATGGCATTTTATGTCGTTCCCCCCCTACCCACGCCTTGCTGGATGAGTGCAATTCTACAAACACACACACAACCATAAATGTAGTTTTGCTTCTGCTGCTGTGGGGGAGTGGGGAACACTTGGGATTTGCTTGTTAACATTCAGGAGACTCTTTTGCACTCCATGTGGAAAATAGGTTTCTCCACTGAATGCATAGCTATCTTCTCACCCAACCAGAGCCTCTTCATACAGCAAGTTTCCTGATGCAGAATTTGCACAAGCCTGCCTAGGGAGAAATTTATGTGGTTTTCTGCTCACATACAGATGGCCCCAGAGTGAGTAAGATGCAGTGATTCCAATTGGGTCGGCACCTTTCGATCTGTTTGGGAATGTTGCCTCATCCCTGGGAGGGAAGTAGAACACCACAGTTTCCTGGGAGCAGTGAGTGTTATTCTTGTAAAATTTTGTGCTGGATTAAAAATATATATCATCTAGGGAAGAAAAAAAAAAGAGAAAGAAAAATCCCAGCCCTCCAAATGTTATAGGGAGTGAGTTACTAGTTCCATGTGGTTTTCAGTTCTCCATATTGTTGTGGAATATTATTTTAAGATGTGCTACACTTGTTTATGCTGTGGAACATTTACTTTAATGATGCAAAGATGGGTTGCATTCTTTTATGTTGCATTTGTTTAACTCTGTGAAGCTGTGCCTATCTAAAACACCCAATTGGTCTAATAAAGAGCTTAATGGCCAGTAGCAAGGCAGGAGAAAGGATAGGTGGAGCTGGCAGGCAGAGAGAATAAAGAGGAAGAGAAATCTGGGAAGAGGAAATTGGCAGAAAGAAAAGGAGAAGGAGAGGAGGACATTAGGGGCCAGCCACCCAGCTACATAGCAAACCCTGGAGTAAGAAAGAAAGAAAATATATAAAGAATTAAAGAAAGATAAAAGCCCAGAGGCAAAAGGTAGACAGGATAATTTAAAAGAAAAGTCAACTAGAAACAAGCCAAGCTAAGGCCAGACATTCATAAGTAAGAATTAGCCTCTGTGTGTTTATTTGGGAACTAGGTGATGGCCCCCAAAGAGCTAAGACTGAAAAAAAAACCCACTATACTCTAGATCTACTGTTCCTGACTATTGTGGTGGTAGGTGGTCAGAGATTGGGCCTAGAATATCCAGGTGCCAGCTAGTCTGAAGACTGCCCCTGCTCCATGGTAGATGTACTTTCTTCCAATGAGGAAACTTGTTTTTTCTAAGGAGACAAGTTGGTGTGCAATTGAGCCCAGTTCAGAACTAGCAAAGCTTCCTGCTCAATGGGTTCTTCTTGGTATGGAAGTCCTATCAGCTTTTCACTGGACTTGCTCTGCAGGAAAGCACATCTGTACTGCTTCACAGTGCAGTATAGATGGGAGGCGGGATGGGTCGCCAAGGGAAGTCATGGAAGCAGAATAGGAATGAAACCTCATGGGGAATGGGAGGCCAGGCAAAATGTGTCTGTCCTTAAGGTGTTCTGTCCATGTCTCTCCCCAATGCATCAAAGAAATGGGCTGCTTGAGCAGCGATATCTCTGCCAGAGTCAACATGAAAAAAAACGCCCTGGCTAAAGGCTAGACCGAGAGCCCCGGCCACTTTAAAGCAGCCCTAGCTCCCAAAGCTAATGAACTCAGCTGAAAAATAGGGGTGTCAGTCTGGTCAAAAAGAATAGGGCTATACATTGGATTTGTTTTTTATCAAGAAACAGTGGGTCCAGCAGGTCATCCCCAAGTGTCTCAGCTATAGACTCTGCCCTTCTGGTCTTAGATGGGTGAGATCTACATGCAGTTTAAAACTATGAAAAGTGAAAATGTAAGAGACTGGAGAATTAGAGGGAAAAGTGCGGCATGAGCTTCATCACACCTGAAAGTATTTATTGATCACCTACTAAGTAATAACAGCTATGTGAGACAGCTAGGGAGGAAACAAACATACTTTTAATAGGAGTCAGAGCCTCTGACTTTAAGAAACTCAGAGACTCTGTGTGTGTGTGTGTGTGTGTGTGTGTGTGTGTGTGTGTGTGTGTGTGTATGCACACAGCTATCTACACACACTTGAGTGTGCATTAATATATGTTCAAAGGCCAGAGGAAAACTTGAGGTATTGGTCATCAAGCACCATCCACCTTGTTTGTTGAAACAGTCTTTTACTGCCTGGTAGCCCACTAAGTGAGCTAGACTGGCCAGGGAGCCCCGGATAGATACACATTAACCACTCCAGCACTGGGCATATAGGCAGCAGCCATCATTCCCCATTAAAAAGCAAACAAAAAGCCATATGTTTGGGGGGTTGAGCTCAGGTCCTTGTGTGTGCAAGGCAAGCACTTTATGAACTGTGATATCTCCTCAGCCCGTAGATATCATTTATAAAATATTACTATGCTAAGACAGGGAGAGTCTAGTCATTTTGAAAACTCAAAGGGAGGTTTTCTTTAGGCAGAGAAGAGCTCAAGGTGCAGCTGTATGTTTTGTGTGGGATTTGGTGGAATGAGAAAGCCCTTTGGGAGGAAAAATATATTTCCTTGGATAGTTGGTTTTAAAAACTTTAACAAGTATTTACTTATGCTTCAGGTTATAACAAAAGCTATATATTAAAAATACCACAGTAGAACCTATCATTGCAGAAACCTGAATCTGGAAGAATTTTAATCTAACTGGAGGTAGAATGCTTGGCTAGTATCTGTGAAGTCCCAGGTTTAATACCTTGTACTGGAAAAGAAGACTTGAAGTTTCATCTGGAGACACATTTTCTAATATGACTTTTCATTGAGTGAAGGTCTTCAGAGCTCAAATCACACTCTGCTTGTAAATAAAGCCCTTAATACTTTGGACTCAGGACAATGAGCTGGTTCCTTGAGGTTTAGGAACCTTGAAAACCTGAGTTCCATTCCTGGGACCCACATGGTGGAAGGAGAGAGCCAACTCCCTTACTTTATCTTCTGCCTGTATACCATGGAACATGCACAAACATATTCTAAATAAATAAAAATTTCAGGCTCAGTTAATATACATTAGAACTAATTACATCTCAGTAAAAAGACATTTTTTCCTACAGGGTTTTATTTGTAATAGCTGGGAGACCAATGTTCAGGAAAAGAAGTGTTTTAGTATCAGTTAGAGAGAATGAGAAATGTATGATTGAGTCAGTGCTTAAAGGTAAATCCTACCTATAACTACTTAGAAGCAAAGAAGCCAAATCAAAACTCTGTCCATGCCTGGACTGGGGGGAAGAAGAGGCTTATTTCCATCACATTTGGGAAGCAGATGGTACGCTGTGAGACAACTGGGAATCTGAACCCTCCTCGTTGAAGTAACAAAGCAAAGCAAACTGTCATTGGGTGTTAAGCAACAATGGGCCACTTCATGGTCTGTGATTTTTTTTTTTTCCAGGAAAACAGAGGTGTGGGAAATAAGAATTTTAAAAAGGTGCCATCAGGGAAACAATGACAGCATGTTCTCATCACATGCAAAATGCCTTTCTCTGTGACCAGACTCATAAAGGTTATTTAAAAAATATAGCAACTTGATTCTCTTAGGGAGGGCTTAAGGGGATCCCCCAAACCTGTATTTCAAGCTGCGGCGTTGAAATGCAACCAGCTTTAAATCATCCTAGGATTGATATAAAATGTTCACAAGGTTATTTAGGGGTCTGGGTTGCATGAGGTTGTCTTAACACTTTCTTATATGTCTCTGTTGTTTCTTTACCTTTAATTTTTTTAAGTATAAAGCCAAAAATTAGTGTGTGAGAGGTGAACAGGCATTTTTCTTCTTGATGTAGTGACATCTGCAAAGAACTTCTAATTACACTGGAGTAGTAACTCAGCTTAGTAGAAGAAGAAACAAATATGGATTTATTTATATCATCTGTGGTATGTGTGTATGTGTGGGTTTCCTGTGTGTAGTCAAGTACACATGTGTGTGCAGGCCAGAGGCCAACCTCAGCTAATCTTCCTTTGTCGTGTTCCACCTGGGTTAGTGAGACGAGTACACGGAGTACACAGTTCAGCTGGCCTGGCTGGCCAGAGGACCCCAGGGATCCTCCAGTGTCTGTAACCTGAATATGGCATCGCAAGCATGAACCATCACACCTGGAATTTTTTACGTGACTTCTGGGAATTAAACTCGGGTACCCATGTTTGTATAATAATTGCTTCCACAACTGAATCAGCTCCCCAACCCCTTTGCCAACCTCACACTGCTGGGACACGTTTAGGTCACGTGGGTGTAAGTGAATGAACGAAGGAGTGAGAAACAACACTGACCTTCTATGGGGTGGTGGTGAAGTGTGTTCTGAGAAACGTGTTCGACGATGTGTCATCATCCTGTGCAAACCAGGAAGGATGCCATCACGAACTCTAGCTGCAGTGTCACAAAAAAAGATCTTAGGAGACCATTGTCATATAGACTTCTGTTCACTGTAATGACTTTATATGGGACATATTTAAAACTTTACCTTGAGCCATGGGCCGGGCAGGTGTGAGAACCATATCAAAACTTGGTGTTAGATTTGTTGAACACCATGGAAACTTCTCCTCTTCTCCATTGTACAAACAAAATGGAGCATTAGCAGGTGGTGCTGATCATTTGAGAATTTGTGACATCAGTCCTGCCCCACAGCCCTATGAACTTAGGGGTTCCCTTTTCCCTCCTTACCCCTCCTGCTCTCTCTTCCTCCTGTCCTTCCTTCCTTCTTTTTCTCTTCTTTCCTTTCTTCCCTCCTCCCTTCTCTCTATCCCTTCTTTCTCTCCTTCCCCCCCTCATTCTTTCTGCAGACTTGAGTCCTTCTCTGGTCACATACAACATAGTTGCTCATGGGCTCAGCATGGCAAAGACATTGTCCAAGGTAAGTCTTCGCTAGGAGTCTGCATCCTTACCGGGAATATTTTCTCTGAATGTCAGTAAAGTCAAGTTGAAGGGGCTGCTGTATTTAAGCCAGTAAACCTTGTTTAATCCCCTCTCCCTATCCACCTAACCACAGCCCCTGAAGCGAGCCATCTAAACCTTTCACTAACTCAGCTTTCTCATCTTCCAAGTAGATATAATGATATTTCTAAAGTACATTAAAATGATTAATAGATGAGAAAGTTCTTCAATGAGCTCTGTTCAATTTTGAGCTATTAATAATTTAAGACTTGAAAATATGGAGGGGGGGACCCTTCACTTTCCCAGCTCCCTGTAGGAACCAGTGTTTTGTGTCTGCCATCTTTTCAGAAGCCTGAATGGATGCTGGTGATATCTCCAGACCCCCAGAAACCATGCAGAAAAAAAACAAAACAAAGCAAAACCCAGGCTTGGTGGTGAATGTTTGTAATCACAAAGCTGAGGAGGGAGAGACAAGCAGATCCTGGGGTTCACTTGGCAAACTCTGGACCCATGAAAGCCTACCCCAAACAGGGTAGAAAGCATGCAGAATGACACCCAAGGTTGTCTAATGACCTCCACATGCATGCAAACACACACAGAGGTGTACACACACACATACACACACACACACACACGTGTGTGTGTGCATGTACACTTGCATTTTTACGCATTCCACATGAACATACACAAAAATCCTGGTTGAGATGTCTTCAGGGTCTTTATTCTGCTGCTAAGTAGTTATGTGCCATGGCCCAACAGTGGACTTTTTAAAAAATAATCCTATGCTACCCTGCTTACTATAATGACCTAGCTCAGGTGGGTTTATAGGCCTTTGAGAGCCCTTGGCTGTGTACTGATCTGAATGAGAATGGCTCCCATAGGCTCATATAATTGGATGTTTGGTTCTTGGTGGAACTGTTTGGGAAGGGTTAGGAGGTGTGGCTTGTTGGAGGAGGTGTGTCACTGGGGGCAGGCTTTGAGGTTTCAAAAGCTC
Source organism: Peromyscus californicus insignis (assembly GCF_007827085.1). Classification (NCBI taxonomy): domain Eukaryota; kingdom Metazoa; phylum Chordata; class Mammalia; order Rodentia; family Cricetidae; genus Peromyscus; species Peromyscus californicus. The sequence continues at coordinate 13,096,133 of NW_026294436.1, read as the reverse complement.
ATGCCATTCCCAGTTAGCTTGCTGCCTCGTGTTTGTGGATCAGATGTGAGCTCTCAGCTACTGCTCCAGCGCCTGCCTGCCTGCCTGCCTGCCTGCAGCTGTGCTCCCTGCCATGAGGGTTACGAGCTCACCCTCTAGAACTGTGAACCCCAGTGCACTCTTCTGTAAGTCACCTTGGTCCTGGTGTTTGATCAAGGCAGCACAACGGTAACTTAAGACAGCTTGTCATTCTGGAAGCCCTGGGTAATACAAGCTGCATCTGTTCCTGTTTATTCTTAAACTAGTGTCATTTTGAATCCCTGAAAATGCATCTTTCAAAAGATGACTCTGAAAGACAATCCAAGATGTGAGCAAGAGAGCATTGTTGGGGCTGGGGAGGTCACTCAGAGAGGCTGAGAGCACTTGCTGCCTTTACAAAGGACTGGGGTTTGCTTCTGAGCACCCATATCTGGAGACTCCCAACCACATGTAACTGTAGCTCCAAGGAGTCTCATGCCCTCTCTGACCCCTGAAGAGACTGTATTTATATATACACTTACACAGACACACAAGTATATACATATTTTTTAGTGAACACTATGTTTTCTGGATGGAATTCTGTTCTCACCTCTCTCTTGTGGAACTAACTTTTAAATAACTTATTTATTTTGTTAAGTTTATATATGTGAGTGTGTTAAGTTTAGCATATTCCCTATATGCCCTTCCCCACCTTTATGAAGACCCTCCCCTATCCCTTTTAATTTCCTTTGTCATTTCTGTTTTTTTTTTCCATATATGTGTGTGTGCGTTGTATGCACATTGTTTTGTGTATCTGTATTAAATCTAGGAACTACAAAGGAGGGAAAGCGTGGGTTACTTACCTTTCTGAGACTTCTAAGTTCACTTAATACGACTATCTCCTGTTGTTTCTGTTTCCTTGCAAACTATGTGACTTCATTCTTCTCAATGGCTGAAATTTCCCGTTGTGGATATGCACCGCATTTTCCTTATCCACTTCTTTGTTATTGGACACTTAAGTGAGCCCCATAGTTCAGCGGTCATTGTTCTTCAGTAAACATTGTTATGCAGGCATTCTCCTCTATGTACTTCTGACCTTTGAGTCCTTACAGATGGGGCTCAAGGTCAATGTCATGTATACAGAGTTGAAATACATTGGGAATACTCCTGGCTCATTGTTAAGTATGCTATCCTTTAAGAAATGAACTGACAGATATGAACTGTCTACTGAATGCCAACTTTATCTGTAAATGAATGTGAACATAGGAAATACGAGACATCGTCACAGAACACAAGTTGTCATTTATTCTAGGAGGCAAGCCATGTGTGTGGGAAAGATTTGTGCACTCAAGTGAGAGGGTTTTGAGGGACAAAATGAATGCTGTAAGAGTGTAAGAATTCAAAGAGATTGGAGGTCAGTGAGGAAACATCTTGAGTGGAAAGTGAGGCAGATTTGGAAAGTAGAGGAGTGTCCCTGATAAAAGGAACTTACAAGGCAGTAAGTAGCAGCCGTGTGAGCTAGTGCCCCAAGTGGAAGTGAGTATCACTTTGGGGACCGTGGGGTTGTATTAGTGACCCATCTCTGTGCTGAAACAAGATACCAGAGGAAAACAGCTTAAGGAAGAAAGGGTGTTTGTGACTCACAGTTTGAAGATGCAACCTATCACAGTGGGGAAGGTGGGAGGTGCCAGTCACACTCAGGGTGGCTCTTACCTCAGTTAGCCTCGTTTATGAACTCCCTCTCACACATGTCCAAAGATGTCTTTCCATGGTAATTCTAGGTCCCATCAAGTTGACAGTTGAAGTTAACATCACAGAAGTTTTGGAAGTAGGTAGTTAAAGCCAAGCAGGATTAGAACAATTAATATGTTGCAATATAAGCCATGTAAATACTCATAAATCAGTTTGAAAAGTATAGGTAAAGATGTTGACTGAGTTGGCAAAGTTGTGAAGCAAATTAAATTCAGTAAGAGAAGGATTAAATAATCTGCCAGTGTCCTGACACCATGAAGTTCTTCAAAGCAATTGAAAAGAATGCAGTAAATCTTTGTGTGCTGACATGGGAAGACAATCATGGAAGGACACACACAATGTTAATGGAGAGAGCACATTTGTGAAAGATGTGTTATTGTGTAACATTTTCTTCTATGATTAAAGCATTCTATTCTATAGAGAAGCTTCTTCATCAGGAAGTAAAGGGCTCAAAATAGTTTCAGGAAGTCCCTAAAACTGACCAGACTCACCAGTCCCCTCCCTGCCAGAATTAGCAATAAAAGTGGGAGTTCCCCTCCAACAAAGCAAAGCCAAGCTGTCAAGAAGACCCAGACAATCAAAGCTACAAAGACTCTGAGACCAGACCAGCTGCCTGGAAGAAGCAGAAACCAGCCAAGCTGCTTGGGAGAGGTTTAGACCAACTGAGGCAACTGGAAAGGGTACCCTCCAACTTGTTGAACTGCCTCTAGACTGTGCAGTGAGCTCCAGGTTCCCCATGTTCATGAGATGTCCTCATGCAGGGGTGGGCTTTGGTGAGACAGTTGTCTTTGAGTCATTTCTGTTCCTAAAGTAACCCCAATAAAACTCATTGATTCATCAAGTTGGACTTCAGTGGTTTTGTACTCTGATATGTTATAGGTTCCCTGTCTGGGGTGAGGATGTGTGTCTTGTGTCTCCCCAGGAAAAGTTTTGCCATACAACATCTGTTAACTTGGCAACTGATTTTAAAAAATCAAAGTGATGCTTGAGGAAGATCTGTGTGAGATCTTGTGTTGAATTAAAAATGAGGGATTATAAGTGAAGAGAGATTCTAGGAGATGTGTGCATGTGAGAGCAGATGTCCAAACCAAGAATAGAATGATTGTAAATGACTTCATGACCCCTTCCCTTCTTTTCCCACTTTCCCTTTCTTACTCTTCCCTTCCGCCATTCCTCCATTTGTCCTTTTCCTCTTCCCACTTTTTGTCCGTCTGTCCTCCTCTCCTTCTCTACCCCTTCCTTCCTTCCTTCCTTCCTTCCTTCCTTCCTTCCTTCCTTCCTTCCTTCCTTCTTTCCTTCCTTCCTTCCTTCCTTCCTTCCTTCCTTCCTTCCTTCCTTCCTCCTTCCCTCCCTTTCTTCCTTCCTTTCTTTCAATTAAACCCAAAGCTTTGCATATCTTAAGCGAATACTCTACCCCTGCGCTCTATTCCACAGCCCTCAAATTCTTAACTTAGGAAGTAAAGGAGAGGGAAATCCATTCCCTTGTCCACACTTGGGAAGTGTACCCTGAAAGATGACTATGACAGCCCTGTGTTAGTGGAAAACCATCTTGAAGAATGTGTTCATGCTTCTGTTTTTCAGGATGGAGGAAACTGTCCGAAGTCTGTTGCAGAGCCAAGGGTCTCCAGAGCAGAAAAGGCAAGAACCTGCCAAGATCACGACCTACCAGGTACCTGTGTTTCTGACTCTTGGCACCAGTGTGTTGGCTTGTTGGCTTGTTTGTTTGTTTGTTTGCTGGGAGCCATCAAGTCACCTTTATTATGAGAAATTGTAAACATGTTTATTTAACCCAGTGATTTCTAAAAGTCCCCCTTGAAAGTGGTCATAGATGTGCTTGCAGGGTTGGGAAGGCATCATGTGGTCCTGCTGTCAGGGAGGTGGGAGCTGTCTGTGTTATATTCTTGGGGTACATGAGAGAGATTGTCTCAGATGTTGACTTGAGGAGCACTTGCCAGAGATGAAGGGCTGAGGAAGGCCTGAAGAGTAGAGAAATGAGGCCACTCCAGGCTGAGGAGAAGCCTAGCTGAGCTGCAGGGTGAGAGCTACAGCCTAGACCTGAGGAGATTATACAGCTCAGAGTCCCTGCAAGGAGGCTGCTGGGGGCCCCCTGGATGGCCAGTCTAGGCTGATCAGTGATTTTCAGTGAGCCTCTGCCTCAGAAACCAAGATGGAGAATAGAAGGATGGAGGGAAAACACCCAGGGTTGACCTATGGCCCTCACATGCACACACACACATGAACATGTGCATACACACAAAACCGATGAGGAGTTATATGAGCCCAAAGGAGACCATTTGTTTGCCCGCACAGGTGACTAATAAATGTATGTTTTCGGAACATTCTCCCCTCCGCACCTCACTCTGTTGGCACCTCTTCCTAGAGAAAAGGGAGTTATTGATTTGAATTTGAGGTACACAGAAGGGAGGTGTTTGTTCATTACGCTTTAGGCTTCAGGCTCATCCAGAAAATGGGAGAAGAACATGAGTTATGAAACACACGGATGTCGTGTGTTCATTCAACAAACACTTGGTTTCTGAGATGTATAGGCATGGCCCTGTGCTCTGGCAGGAGAATGAGAGAGAGGAGGAGACAGAGTGGTTGGGGGTAGGGCGTGGAACTGGTTTGTCAGCCTGGGTCCCTAGCAGACTCCCTTTATTTGCCAATTACAGTCTTGTAAAGATGGCGCAGCAGAGTGGAACAATGTGTGTAAGATACACCCCACCATACTAGTGGATCTCCTGGTCACTCGCCTTCCTCACATCTCCTGCTGGACCTGGGGGAATGGCTGGAAAATTTGTTGCTCCCTCATATGGGGTGTCTTCACCTCACCTGACTCCGGTTTCCCAACTTGCACCATTTCCCTGGAAGGAGCCACAAACCTGTGTGCAGGCTCAGCTGCGGGGGAAGCTGTAGTTTGCCCGGGTTTCCATTGTGTGTTTGTTCTGAGGCTTTTATTATCCTTTACTGTTGAATATCAGAACCACAGCTCCCAGTGTTGGAGATCACTGTTCTGTGTGCACTAAACATGGTCAGATTTTCTTTGCTGGGTCCCTTCCTGAATGCGTCGCCTAATGCAGTCCTTGTGTGAATTATAACTTGCCTTGTTCGATGTGCATTCTTTCAAAGTAGGATGAGCATTTCTGCCTAGCCGCTGAAGAAATGCCCCTGTGGTGATCTTTTTGTGAAGTTTGTCATTGTGCCGTTCTAGACATTTCTTTTGAATTTGGATGATGTTCTTGACCTCAAGTTTGTGTACAAAGTCATTTATGTGCAGGTGCCAGTGCATGTATGTGATGCATGCATGTGTATGCATATGTACCTGTGTGTGTATGTGTATACATACAAAGTGGGTGCCTTCATAAACTCCAGATCAAAAAGTCACTGTTTTAGCATTAAAGTAAGTAAATAGGGTCCAAGGAGATGACTCCATTTGTAAAGTAGTTGTCCAAGTGTAAGGACCTGAGTTCCCTCCCTGACACCCATGTAAAAGCCAGGTGTAGCACACACTTGTCATGCCTGCCCTGGGGAGGCAGAGTCAGCAGGATCCCTGCACTTCACTGGCAAGCCATCAGAGCCCAGTCAGTGATGTTCAGACAAAAGAGACCCTGACTCAAAAAAAAAACAAAAAACAAAAAAAAAACCACTGTAGATGACTTCTGGGGAACAACAGCCAGAATTGATCCCTGACCTCTCTGTGTGCAAGTGCACATGCATGTGAACGCACACATGCACCTGCACACATACACACCATTCAAATTAACCACTGAGCAAGGACATAGAAGCAAAAATGAAAGAAAGCTCACAAACTTGTCAGACAGTGTTTGGCACTCATTCTCACTGCGGACATGGTAGTTCCTGAGTGATGGAGCCATTATCCGTATGTGCGGAGAAGACGCTGTGTGCACCAGGGACAGACTCGTTTCTTTGGGGAGAAATGCGAGACGACGTGAGAAGCTTGCGTTGCGAGCAGCCCCGGTGTAAACATCTGCTTCCCTCTCGCTTGGTCTGGCTCCGCGGCCCTTCCCTCTGGATGTTCCGGGCTGTCGGCTACGCCGCACTGCATCGTTGTGCCACCTGGGCCAGGCTTTCCTGGAGTTAAGTTTGGAAACTTTGGTTTGAAAAAAACCATCAAAGCTGCACAGGAGAGAGAGGGTCATGGAGCATCTGTGAAACAGGGCAACTGTTAGGAGAGAGACACAGGGTCTCTGTCTACCAGGATGCATACCCACAGGCAGCCTGGGTGGAGCAGGATCTTCATGGACTCTGGATGGGTCGGCCTTTCACAGGCCCCCTGCATCCGCAGCTGCCTCTGTGTTTCTCTGTTGCAGCTGCTGTGTTCCCTCATGTTCCCACTTCTTCTTCTTTTTTTTTTTTTTTTTTTTTTTAGTAAGGAACATGAATTGAATCACATTAGTTAATTCATTAAAAAATGTGACAGCCAAATGGGACGAGGAACAAGACTTTGGACCTCACACAGAAAGCCTCTGAGTTCCTCGTTTTTCATGCTTTTGAAAAAGAGTTTGGAACTCAATGAGGAATTCTAAATATAAATGTCCTCAGTAGGCAACAATGTTGTTAAAATGACACAAATATAAAATGTCAAGTGCCTCCTCGAGAACTCTATTCTGTTTGCACGCTTACAGGTCAACACGGGGAGAGAGTTCTTGTTTCTTTACATTTTGTCTCTGTGTGTGCAGGTGTATTTATGTGTGGGCATACATGCATTATGTATGTGTGAGCATAGAGAGGCCAGAGGTCGACTTTGGTGTCGTTCCTCGGGTGCTGACGACCTGGATTTTGAGGACAGGGTCTTCCCTGGCCTGGAACTTGACAAGTAGTCTAGGCTGGCTGGCCAGCAAGCTCCGAGGATCTACCTGTCTCTTCCTCCTACACTGCGATTGTAAGCATGTGGCATCTTGCCCGACTTTTCATCAGGGGGCTGGGGATCAAACGCAGGTCCTCGTGGCTGCATGGGAAGCACTTCACCAACTGAGAAATCTTGCTAGGTCCCATGTGCACCCTTTTAATTGGAATAGAAGGTAGACATAAAAGTGGAGTAGAGATTGAGTCTAGAGAATTCAATTGTCCTCACAGGAGAGAATTTAGAGAATTATATAGTGAGCAGAAAAGCAACCACAGTGTTCAGGTTTATCTGACTTCATTCTTCCATTTTCCCTTCTTGGACAGCCCTGTGCTATCTGAGCCCAGGGCCATCTCTTCCAAAGATGGGCTCCCTTCAGTCATGGGTTCTTCCTTAGGCATCTAAATCAGCTGAATTCTCATGGATTGTCCTTGGGCAACTTTTATTGGTTTACTTTAATTGTACAAACTAATAAGCTTCACAGTGACATTTTTTATATACATACATTATGCAGGTGATCATATTCATCCCTTTAGTATTTTATAGAAAAGAAATCCCATTGTATGCCACCTAGCTCAACATCAAAATTGCTTTGTTCATCCTTAAGTGATTCTTTAAAATAATTGCCAGGTGTGATTAAGTATTGAGAAATGTTTCTTCCCTAGTTATCCCAAGAACTGTGCATCATCAGATATACATATTTTAATATTAATTTGTGTTTGTGTGTGAGTACAAGAGCATACATGTCATGGAGCATGCATGGAGACTGGAGGACAACTCTGAGGAGTCGGCTCTCCCCTTCCAGTATGTTTTGAGGCAGGGTCTCTCCCATTCTGTTGCTGCACTATGTATTCCAGGGTAGCTAGCCCATGCGTTTGCTGACAATTCTCCCATCTCTGCCTCCTGCCTCACCACGAGAGCATAGGGGCTATAGATGTATACACTCCACATCCTGCTTCTTACATGAGTTCTAGGGATTGAACTTGGGTTGCCAGACCCCATAGTTGGTGCCTTTGCCTGCTGAACCATTGGCTTGGCCTGAAATATACATGTTAATTTTTCTGCGGTACACTAAAAGTACATGTCAATGTCCAGGACCTTCCTCACTGATACTTAAGGCCAGCTTGGGAGAGTCGTTAATGTTTTACCAGTTATGAATGCATTTCTAATGTACTAAAACTCACCCTGTAGCTGAGGACACCCTTTAACTTCTGGTCATCCTGCCTTCAACTCCAGAGTGCTAAGATTACAAGCACATACCACCCTGCCCGGTTTGAGATAGAGGGATGGAGCTTAGGGCTTTTGGATGCTACCCAGGCCTTTGACCAACTGAGCTACTACATCCATATCCTTGTAAGTTATAATTCTTACCAAAATTGGTAGGAAATTTGACATCGCAAACTTTATATTTTTTCTTTCCCCATCATGATTTAAGTATACTTAACCAAAACCAAAACTTTAAGTAGCCCACACAGAAAAGTTAGAACTGAAAAATTACATTCTTCAACTTTAAAATAGAGAAGAAACCCTTTTCTTAGAAAGCATCTTTAATAGCAGTGTTCAGGGTATAAAAGGTAAAATTTCTGAACTTCTAACATGATGGTATTTTCTTTTTCACAAAGAAAACTGTGCAGCACAACCAAAGTGTGATTTTCAAGGTAGAAAGTTCTCGCTTTCCAGTTCTTCACAGCTTTGCCTGAGTCTTGATGTCACCCCAGGGACTTGTCATGGAGTCAGCTCAGTGGCCACACCCCTGAATCTGCTGAGTTAAAACTATGAGCACAGCAACGCTGTCGGTTTTGACGTTCTCTTTGACGGATCAGTCTAGTGATTTCTCTGGCCCATAGGTTTGGCTGGTAACCGGGGAGATGCTGCAACACCGAGTCCTCCCACCCCATCCAATCACATCCTTCCCTTCTTATTATGGGATACAATGAAGCCGAAATTTGGAGCTCAGTTCTCCTTGCCCCCACCCCTAGCCACTCATACAACACATGCTGCACTCATCAGTACTGAGTCATACCCACTTCTTACTTGTTTTCGTATGCACTCTGGCTGCCACCTAGCCAGCAGAAGAGAAGACTGCAAATCCTGTAAACCATAGAGGCTACTTACAAAGGGTTTCCTTTCTTTTCGTTGCCATTTAAAAATTTTATTACATTTATTTATCTGCTTTTGTGTGTGTGTGCAGTGGGGGTAGGGATAGGGGCCACATGCTGTCGGATGTTCTGTATGGCAAATGTGTTGCTGATTAGTCAATAAATAAAATACTGATTGGCCATTGGCTAGGCAGGAAGTGTAGGTGGGACAAGGAGGAGAATAAAGCTGGGAAGTGGAAGGCTGAGTCAGAGAGACACTGCCAGCCGCCATCAGGACAAGGAAGATGTAAAGTACAGGTAAGCCACAAGCCACGTGGCAAGGTATAGATTTATGGAAATGGATTCATTTAAGCTGTAAGAACAGTTAGCAAGAAGCCTGCCACGGCCATACAGTTTGTAACCAATATAAGTCTCTGTGTTTACTTGGTTGGGTTTGAGCGGCTGTGGGGCTGGCAGGTGAGAGAGATTTATCCTGACTGTGGGCCAGGCAGGAAAACTCTAGCAACACTGCAAATCCTGTAAACCATAGAGGCTACTTACAAAGGGTTTCCTTTCTTTTCGTTGCCATTTAAAAATATTATTACATTTATTTATCCGCTTTTGTGTGTGTGTGCAGTGGGGGTAGGGATAGGGGCCACATGCCATGGCACACTTGTGGAGGTCAGAAGATGACTGACGTGGGCCTGCTGTCTCTTTTCACCTTGTGAGTCCTGGGGATCCAACTCAAGTCATCCGGTGTCTCTATCCACTGAGCCACCCTATTGGCCCCGTTATACCATTTTCATTTTAACCTAAAGAAGATATATAAAATGTCGATGAACAGTAAATCCAGTGAGCACGTACAAGCTAAGAAAAATAGTATTTAAAGTTCTGCGGTTTGTGGAGAGAGTGCTGAAGCCTTGGCACAGTTATTTATAAAATTATAAATAATTGGGATATGAAGTATTTTTAGTGAGTGCTGTTATTTATGTCTGTGGCCTGTAAACTTAGGAAGACTCTTGATTCTTGAGAGGTTTGCCCTTTTCTGAGAATCTCTCTGAACTCTGAATGACTGCTGGAGGGGGGAAGGCGCTCAAGGGAGTGTTTTTATTGTGTGTTAAGTTTGAAAGGACTGAAATGACTCCTTGAGGGAGCAATTTTTTTAGTTCCTCTTTTTCCTGGTTCTAAGCAATGTCCTTTATTCACATAAGGTCAGATCAAAGTATGTGTTTAGTTCCAGAATAGAAAAACATACTGTCCTTTGCAGAGGATGGACATTCACTTTTCTTTTTGAGAGTATTATACAAGATGAGTTTTATGATTTTTATATCAGGAAGTTTCTAAAACTTCTGGGAGTCATTTCTTGTTGCTTCACTAACTAGTGATTATTTTTAAACTCATAATCCCAAAGTTAGAGTGGGGTGTGTGTGTGTGTGTGTGTGTGTGTGTGTGTGTGTGTGTGTGTGTGTGCGCGCATGCGTGCTTGTGGAGCCCCAGAGACGAACATTCAGTGTCACTCCTCTGGGACCCAGTTCACCTCCTTTATTATTTTGCAGGGTGAGTATATGTGGTGGTCACAGGACAACTTGAAGGAGTAGGTTGTTTCTTTCAACTATGGAGTGAGAATGTCCCTGAGATCAAACTCAAGTTATAAGACTCAGCACCAAACCTCTACCTACTGAGCCCTCTCATGGACCCCCACCAGCTTTCGTGAGGCAGCCTTTCTTGCTAGCCTGTTAAGCCACACTGGCTGGCAAACCAGTGAGCCTCAGGGATCAAGCTGTCTCTACCTCTGCAGCCCACAAGCACACACCACTACACTGGCACTAACCTTTGAAACAAATTGAGGAGTTTAAGTACGACCCCTGAGAGCTGAATGACCTCCCTCAATCTCAAGAATGTCACTGTTCTCATGGGTTCTGATCATATTGTCTAGTTCTTGGTTTCCTCCTAAACTCTGTATTCAGACCTGAATATTTTCACTATTAGATATTCTGACCTTTGAACTGAATTCTTACCAAGCAGATGTAGAACCAGGCTTCTCCTCTGAAATAGATATAGCCCTAGGAACGTGCCTTCCTTCCTTATGAGTGAGCTGGCTGTTGCTCCATGGACCTCTTGCCTTCCTAGCTCACCTCAGAACAGGGCTGGACTTCACTTACAATACTCAGGACAACTTCTAGGTCAAGAAGTCCCATGTACAGAATCTAAAAGATGTTGCCCTTTGTTAAGTTTGTAGCGTGGGTAAATTTTTGAGATGCTTCAGATTGTTAAATGGGCCTATCAGTTGTATCTTCCTTTTGGGAAACAAACAGAGCCAAGTCATAGTATCCATCCTTGAACTTTGGCCTACTTTCTCAGCTCACCCCAGGCCAAGAAACTTGGCTTAATTTTTAGGACGTGGCTTTCTGATGCTTCATGAAGATGTCTTCAATGAAGGTAAAAATAGTCTTGGGACAGACAGCACTATTTTAGAATGAGGAAATAGGAAAGAAATAGGAAGGACTAAAGTACTCTCAATATGTCTGTCTGTCTGTCTCCCCCTCCCCCTTGCTCTTGTATAATCAAGTGTTCCTATACACTGCCACATCTGGCTCTTTTGGTAGGTGCTGGGGATCAGCACTGAGGTCCTTATGTCTATGCAACAAATACTTTGCCCACAGAGCTATCTCCCTAAGCCCTCCTTATCCATTGTGTTTGCAGAGTGACCCCAGCTGGGATATGAGGAGAAATGTCTGGGTGAAAGGTGAGAGGGATGAGGTCTTACCAGGAGCCTGTTATCTCTCTAAAGATAACCCTTGAAGGGTGAAGTTGTTATCTCACTGGCAGCCACGTCTTGGACAGTGGTTTTGGTTTGTGGGTTTCAAAGCCTGGGCTAAGATGTTGCTCAGCAGGTTCCAACCTTCATGAAGTGACCATCTCCTCAAACAAGTCTTCTTTGCAATTCAATCAGAACACAAGGGTTTAGGCTGTGATAGGATTCTCAATCCATACTCCTGTAATTCCTCAGCAACGAAACCTGGCCATTGATGTGTTTAATAGTTTTAATTGTTCCCCAGGTGACTCAATGAGTGGGTAGCATCATTGGGACTTACTCAGTTCCTGGATGCTAACTCAGGTATAGTCAGAGTTCACTAAAGGACTAAAACAGATAGAATTCATATACATTAGAAGGTTATTTATTAGATTGACTTACATGGTAGAGTCTAGAGAGCCAAACAATGGCTGTTTCACCAGAGAGGCCAAACCTGTGGGTAGTTGCTACATCTACGAGACTGGAAGGAGTGGAATGCTGTGAACCAAATGAGAAATGGCCCCAGCAGGATTGTAGCATGCTTTCCTTTCGGTGGCACTGTTGAAGAATAAGAGGTGAAGCCTTGCTGGACCAAGCGCGTCATGGAGACAGGCTTTGGTGTTTTGTAGCCTGCCCCCTCATCTTGTTCTCTCTGCGTGCGTTTCCTGGGTGATCCCCCTACTTCCTGACTGCAAAGCCAGCCTCACGCTCCTGCTGCCATGTTTCCGCTGTCATGGTGGACTGCATCCCCTCTGAAACAGAGGCTTTTGCCATGGTGTTCTAGCACAGGGACTGAAAACCAGCTGCTACAGCCCAGGGGATGGTTCTGACCAGCTGATACTTATGAGGAGAGCCCGGGGGAAGATCTCGGAGGAAGCCTGAGTTATAGTAAGCAGGGAAATGTATTTTCTTTTCTGTTCACATACCCAAGATCTTTCCTTTTCTCTCCTTGGTTAGAGTTCATTGTCAACCTGTCATGATCTAGACACACATGATAAATGGGTCTCTGCACATGCCTGTGGGGAAACGTAACTTAATTGTGGGTGGAATTATTTCATGATCTGGATAAAACTCGAAAGGTGAGACAAGGGGTAGCATTCACATCTCTGCATCCTCTCACTGGATGCAAAGTGGCCAGCTTTTCATTTCCTGAGACTGACCAGGAGAAGAGGTCATAAGGGGTCCTCAGCCAGCTAAGACTGAGCTCAGCTGGGCTGGTGTTGGAATGTGGAGGTTTTGCTAACATTCCCTTGAACTTAGTCAACTCTTAAAAGATGGAGCTCCTGCAGAAGCCTGTTAAGCAGTGCAGTCTCCCTCTCCTGCCTCCCTGTCATCTGGCAAGCTGGCTCGAACGTGACTATCCCTGTGCCCAGAGCTCATGAAAGTTAATAGGGGCACAATGCAATTTGGGAGCATTAGGATGTTCTATGGACATCGACAGTCCTGTGGAGGGCACCTACTGTCAAACCAAGTTGGCGGCCCCTTGAACCCACCAAAGAATCATGTCTCACTGTGGCTCCTGTTCTTGCCTTTCTGCATAAATGAATGGCCAAGGTTCTTTTTCAGTTGGATTCTGTAGTTGTATCAGGAGGTAAAAATGCATCTTTCCCCCAAATGTGTCCTGTTTGGTAGATTTGATAACTCACCTCTAATTGATTTTGTTGCATACCAAATTGATTTATTAACTAATGAATTAGCACAGCAATCCTTTTGTCTGCATGCTAAGGCCAAGTGGATACCATAGTCTGAATTAGTCAGTTTCTTCTGTAATTACAAGTGATGATCTGAGAACAGTTCCTTTGCAAATACTCTACAATCTATTTTATTACGTTTACAAAATAATTTGTAAACATACCCTCAAGATATAAATTAGGCTCTATTTCTCTTGGGTCACTGTATTTGATTTTCTTTCCAAGCCTACACTTATTGCATTTTTCTTCTTTGTGTATTTTTAGCACCTCCTTCCTTCTGAGCATCTCAGTGTTGCCTCCAGGGAATGATAGTGAGAACAGGCACTGAAATAATTAATATATCCTTTGCAGTCATTTGATCCACATGATAGCCTTTTTGGATCGCCAGAGCAGGAAGTTAGGTTCACCTTGTCGATGAAGAAACTTCGTTTTACACAGGCAGTTGGCTTTGTGAGTGTTGTACAATGAGTTGTGCTGCTGTGGACTGGATCCCACAGTTTGGTGGGGATAGCATTGGTTGTATCTGTCCCCATGCTCCTCAAACTCAGCTGTGTCTGGAAGTCATCTGTACAGCTTCAAAATTTTCTCATCTAGGGCTGGGTGGAGGGGTTTCCTGGGTAAAGTGCTTCTTGTGCAAGCCTGAGGACCTGCTTGAGTTTGGTTCTCAGGACTCATGTGGTACCACATGCTTGCAAAGCCAGCAAGGTGTGTGTGGGGTGGGAGGTGGGGGTGCTAGAAACAGGCAGATCCCTGGCCAGCCACATAACCTATTTGGCAACAAGTTCCAACCAGTGAAAGACTCAAAACTAAGGTGGGAAGCAATTGAGG